>NW_019416360.1:581850-622288 GCF_000390285.2 Anoplophora glabripennis
TTTTTTTTTGTAATTTAGTTGCAGTACATTAGTATTTACGCAGCACATAATAAATAAGGATTGTTAAAATTAGTGTATTAAACAGATTTCAACTTATAAAAGTCTTGTATTTGAGTATGGCTTGATATAACAAACATTTATTTTGACTACATTGGAAAGAGATAAAGAATAAGAGATTTCGGCTTTTTATAATCTTTAACAAACTATATTTCGGTAGGTTTCGTTGAAAGAATTAAATATTTAGCCGATAATTGATAATAAATAAATTAATTTAGTACCACATCTAACATTAAAAATCAAAATAACGCGGAAACGCTCAGGAATTTCGAAACAGAAGAAGGAACATTATTTTTGTTAAACTATATGTAGATAATGAAAATAACAGTTTTTTAAAAAAATTGTCATTGGCGTAGAAGTTTTGTTTAAGAAAGGGGTTGAGCACCCCCTCCACTCCGCCACTATGCAAGTTTTTGAACATTTTTATCGCTTGTTTTATGCCCCTTAATTAATAGGCATTATCTCCCAAACATGAAAAAAAATCTAAGCATTCGTTTATAAGTTATAATGAAAATTCGAGAAAAAAAAAATATATTCAATACCCCGTATTTCGGAAACGAAGCTTTCTACGACATATGTTTATAGGAACTTTTCTTTTTAAAAACATGTGTTCTATCTCCTGTAAGTCTACGAAAAACTGGCTCACCCTGTATATACGGAGAAAGGGAGTGCAGGATACATACACCTATCCTGCACTTATATTCAGCACCGTGCTATGAAATCGTTAGCTTCAAAGCTCTATATCTTTACCTTAACCTTTACCTACACATAGGATCGCTTTGGGCCCATGACAACTTTTGCTCAGGAAGGTGAGAGCTATATCATATTTCAATTGCAACCATTTTGACCGAAAACCATTTTCCATATGGTTTGTGCGGGGTTCTTTGGCCATTTACTCAATATGTAAAAACTACACTAACGTCGAAATGATCGATATACATTTAATTCATACTTTTGCCAATGGTAACTCTTTACAAGCGTCTCAAATTTATGCTGGATTGTATCCTTAACCTATCACTCGTCATCACGTGAATTAGAACACCGGCTTTGGAAGAAGCAGTATTGAATTTGATCGAAACAAGCACCAGAAAAACTTTTTCGCAATTAAGCATCAACCACTTGACAGGGCTATATAAAAAAAGAACAATTTTTATATCCATTTTACACACAACGAATCCAGATTCTTCTACTTCTGGAAGTTTTAATAGAATAAATAATTATTTTAATAACCATATATGGACAGAAGGAAACCACATGTCTTAGTCGATGTTTATCAAGAGCAATGGTTTTACTAATTTTGTTACCCAATACAAAGATATTGGTTGGAATATCTACGCAAGTGGTTTAGATTTCTATTACTCTTCAGATGAAACTAGGGACTAAGTCCCCTCTTCAGAGTATACGTAAGTTTTTGTGTTAGTATACAAGTCCAGAGTATTTATATTTGTTCTATGTACTAATATACAGGGTGTTTTTGAATGGAGTAGCATAAATGATACCAGTGAATCTACATTTCAAAAGAACACGATCTGCAAAAAATCACCTTAGTAAAATGTTCACCCCTGAAGAGATATGGGCCATCAAAGTTTCCAAAAAAATTATGAAAATTGGCTGTAATTTGAAAACCGAACGAGGTACAAATAACAAATTTTTTACAGGTTGTTTACTAATACAGATGCGAGTTTTCAACTATTTTTCGAAAATTTTAACCCCTCGAAAGGGGTTGAAATAACCACCCCTCAAGCCATTTTTTGCCATAACTTTTATATTTCGTAAAAACTCGATATCCAAAAATACGCATTAGATAAACTGGTTCTTTTAGAAACTTTTACCTCTCTAGCAATTTTCCTTTAAAACTTTTCGTTTATTAATAAAAAAATAAAATGTATTACCATTCACCTCACACCGTATATGATTGCAATCAATCAAAGAAAAACTAAGTGTGCTGCTGTCATGCCAGTTGTCACAATTAACTCTTCTGTAAGTTGTCACTGTTATCAGCTAAATACTTTTTGGGTGTAAATTAACAAGAATTATGCCAAATTTTACTAATGATGAATATGTGGACATGCTACAAGTGTTTTTTTCTACGATCGTGCAAAATTTACTACTTATTGCACTACCTACTGTGCCAAAAGTTTAACTTTTTTTACAGTAGTACAAAAAAAATATTGATTACAAGTTTAATCTAAGCATATCCATAAGTACCTAACGTCTGACATTGACAATTTGCGCAATTAATTTCCAGTTGTCAGTTAAAATTTTAATATTATGTAAAATACTGTTAAATAAAATTTGAAATAAAAACAATCGTAGAAAAAATGTTGCGTGCAACATGTGCAAAAAGCATATTTGTTGCACTTAACATGATTGCAGCTCTCAACTTCGTCTCGAGCTGCAAACTTCATGCATCGTACAACAAATACACACTCTTTACAGTAGTTGCACAAATAACTGTTTGAATGTCGCAGAAACTTTTATTAAATAGAAGTACAATGAAAACGAAACTAAGAAATAATTTATTATCAAAAAGAGAAAAAACAAAAAACTTAGTTAAAGGACATTTTCAAAATAATTGCCATTTCTTTCTAAACACAACCTAACACGTTTATCAAAGTTGTTACGGACTCGAGCAAAAATTATGGGATTGTTGCGAATCTCATCAGCCGCCGCGAATATTCTTTCCTGTAGCTCTTCAACACTGTCAACTGGGGTCGCATAAACAATACTTTTTATATGTCCCCAAAAGAAAAAATCCATGGGCGTTAGATCGGGAGAACGTGCAGGCCAAGAGATAGGTGCCTCATTGCCGCGACCTATCCAACGATTCGGGTAATTTAAATTAAGCCACCGCCTAACTACTACAGTGCTGTGAGCAGGAGCCCCGTCATGCATGTACCACATGGCCTGACGTACATTTAATGGTACTTCCTCCAGAAGTGGTGGTAGATGCTCATTTAAGAACTGCAAATATTCAACAGCACCAAGTCGATGAGGTAAAACAAAAGGGCCGACAAGCACATTTTCTACAATTCCTGCCCAAATGTTTAAACTAAAATTATGTTGAAATGTTGTCATAGATACTTCGTGAGGATTTTCATGAGCCCAGGAATGAAGATTGTGCATATTGGTTAAACCATGTCTTTGAAAAGTTGCTTCATCTGTGAAAAGTATCTTTGAGGCAAAATTCAAATTATTTCTTAGAATATTAAGATACGATTCGCAAAAAACAACTCGCTTATGCATGTCTGGTTCAAGTAGAGCTTGAACTGGCCGGTGGTGAAAAGGATATAATAAATTATCATGGACAATATTCCAAACAACACTATGGGACACATTTAAGTGCATTGCTGTTTTTCTCGTACTAGTCTGACGATTTTCGTCAAACTCTTCAAGTACTGCATCCTCAAGATAAATAGTACGAACAGTAGGTCTTCGGCCGGTACCCTCAATATGCGGCTGTATTTTTCCAGTTTCCCGAAGTCTTCGTTCTACCGCCGAAAAAGTTTGTCTGTGGGGAACTTGACGATTTGGATATCTCTCATTATACGCTCTTGTTGCCGCAGCACAGTTTTTGCGACATTCAAAATACACTTGTAGCATGTCCACATATTCATCATTAGTAAAATTTGGCATAATTCTTGTTAATTTACACCCAAAAAGTATTTAGCTGATAACAGTGACAACTTACAGAAGAGTTAATTGTGACAACTGGCATGACAGCAGCACACTTAGTTTTTCTTTGATTGATTGCAATCATATACGGTGTGAGGTGAATGGTAATACATTTTATTTTTTTATTAATAAACGAAAAGTTTTAAAGGAAAATTGCTAGAGAGGTAAAAGTTTCTAAAAGAACCAGTTTATCTAATGCGTATTTTTGGATATCGAGTTTTTACGAAATATAAAAGTTATGGCAAAAAATGGCTTGAGGGGTGGTTATTTCAACCCCTTTCGAGGGGTTAAAATTTTCGAAAAATAGTTGAAAACTCGCATCTGTATTAGTAAACAACCTGTAAAAAATTTGTTATTTGTACCTCGTTCGGTTTTCAAATTACAGCCAATTTTCATAATTTTTTTGGAAACTTTGATGGCCCATATCTCTTCAGGGGTGAACATTTTACTAAGGCGATTTTTTGCAGATCGTGTTCTTTTGAAATGTAGATTCACTGTTATCATTTATGCTATTCCATTCAAAAACAACCTGTATAAACATCAACCTTTTAGAAAAAATGGCATTTGGAAACGACATTGGCAAAAGCGTGGAATATGATCGGTTTCGAATAACATTGTTTGACTTCAATTGAAAAGATTTTTTAGAAAAATAGTTTTAAAATCGTTTGATTTAATTTAATAACTTTAACTTTACTAAAACTTTAACACTCTGTGTCTAGGAAATGAATTATGGCACGCATTTCTTAACAGCCTTTATCAGCCGTAAATGTTATAATATTCATATGGATTTTTCTAAAGTTTAACTCTTAACGCGACCCAAGGAAGTATCTCTAGATATATTAAAGTTGCACCATACCATATTACATAGAATTGAAATAACGAATAATTTACAAGGGTAAAAGTGTATCTTTTATTCAGAAAGATATTATAATTTTAGGGTGAAAGTGTGAACAATTTTGCAAGATATTTAATCCCGCATTCTAAATTTAATATTTCCACGGAGTTGAATATCGTTATTTTGTTTTATAAATACCTTCATAAAGAAGGCTAGGGGTGATAAATTCAAACATTTAGAGAGAATTACAAGATAAGCTCCAGTATTTTTACGTCACTTTTAATCATCCTTCGAGTTTGTGACCTAACGACTTAGTATTCGAAACAAATCTCTTTGCAAATGAATTAAGCACTAAATAAAAGTAGGTGTTGAGAGAATACTCAAAGGATTCAAAAGAAGTATATAGGATACTATATTAACAGCTCGCTTTTGCTGTAAGACGCGTCTTCTTTGAATATCTTAATTAATAATTCTTGTATAATTAATCTTCTTACATAGCATTTAATGCCATGCTGCAAAATTTTAGCTTCACTGCACTGAATAAAGTGCCTCAGGTAAAATACAATTTGACTAGAATCGTCATTATCCGCATGCGTCGATAGATAGTATGCTCAATTAAGGCGCAAGCAGTAGTAGCAGTGACTTAAAAATACTTAAAAGTAAATAATAATATATTTTTTTCAGTTATATTCAAAATTATATAAGATAACATAAAAAATATTTTTAAGTCAAATAACGTGCTGGAAATGAGTTTTGATTAAAAATAAAAACCGCGGTTATTTATGCAAAAGAAAATTATGCAGGCAATATTTTAGAATATATTCGATTTTATTTGAGGGGTTACCAATAAATTAAACGTTTAGAAAAAAATTACATCAATCTAAATTTGTTTACTGTTTAAAAAGTATGACTATTTCAATGCGTGAATAATAAAATGATGACGGTACCTACCTATAAAAATCGAATTTTATGTATCAATTTTCTATGATATTTATTGTATATGATATTTGGTGGGTGGGCCATTAGTGTGAGAAAGTAACATAACTCCCTTGTTACTCATAATACAGAAAAAAAGTTTACATAAAAGTTATAATGAATCAAAAAAACCTAAACTATTAATTTGATACATACAGGGTGGTGAGTAAAAAAGGGACACGCCAAATATTACATTTTTTAAATGGAACACCCTGTATATTTTTAAACATATGGATTTCCGAGAAAATTCTATATATGGCAATCTAAACAGTTTATCATTTTAGAGCGGGGTTGCCAAGTTATGTAGAAAAACACATGACCTCGAAGAAGTTGTTTTAACTTTCAGTTACTAACACTTGGAACAAAATACTTAGACAGAGTTATAAGCAAATGTTAGACAAAGGCTCCTATAATAGCTAATATCGATATTTTATACAGGTCTTTTTTATAATACGATCATTTTTAGAAAGTTTAAACTTGATTTTCTAAAATTTTTATAATGGAACACCCTGTATTTTATTGTTCTATTTTATTCACATATCGGTCCACTTCAACTTTTATTAAGCATATATAAAATTGTTAATTTTTAAGATATAGCAACATTTCTGAAAAAACTTTATTATTATTATCTTACAGAATACCTCAAATAAATATTAACTAATAAAATTAACTCAAAATGGAATGATAAATTATGAACTGACAAGTTGACACAGTGTGACAGTTTTTTCCAAAGCCATTTCGTGCGACCGAAAATAATAAAAATTAGGTTTTTCCAGAAATGTTGCTATATCCTAGAAACTAACAACTTTAGATGTAGAACATACTTAATAAAAGTTGAAGTGGTCTGATATGTGAATAAAATAGAACAATAAAACACAGGGTGCTCCATTTGAAAAAATTTAGAAAATCAAGTTTGAACTTTCTTAAAATGAGCGTATTATAAAAAATGCCCTGTATAAAATATCGATATTAGCTTGTCTATGCCTAACATTTGCCTATAACTCTGTCAAATATATTTGCTCCAAGTGTTAGTAGTTGAAAGTTAATACAACTTCTTCGAGATCATGTTTTTTCCAAATTTCGAAGAATTTTCTACATAACTTGGCAACCCCGCATTAAAATGTTAAACTGTTTATATTGCCATATATAGAATTTTCTCACAAATCCATATCTTTACAAATATACAGCGTGTTTCATTTAAAAAATGTAATATTGGGCTTGTCTCGTTTTTACTTATCGCCCTGCGTGTTTCAAATTTTGTCATTTAGGTTTTTTCATTCTGTACAACATTTATATAAACTTTTTTCTGTATTATAAATAATAAGGGAGTTATTTTACTTTCTCACACTAATGGCCCACCCTGTATGTACTTATACATGAATTTTTAAGTTATATTTTATTTATTTTACATTACAAATGAAATGAAACGGAACATTGAAAAAAAAAACGATTAAATAATTAATAAAAGCTATATTACCCACGATCGAAAGGTCAGGTCGGCTTATTCCGACTTGCCTACCTTTCTAGTCTAACTTTAACAGTTGGCACCCCCTTGGCACTTTTACATAGGCAACCGTATTCCATCGTATACAGAAAAAATAGCTTTAATCTATATTATTTATAAGAATACGTTATGAACGTATAAATTGAACAGAGTTATACCTGTTTAACCTGTTTCCCGGAGGTAGCGGGCAATCCAAACTTTTTAAGTTGTTTACATAATGTTATACGAAATTGTTCGGAAAAAATTAATTCATTTAATTTTAATTAAAAATATTTGCGGCCGTATTTTGATAGGCAACCCGGCAGAAACATATTCCTCCATTCATAATTATTTATAAAAATTGTATTTCGATTAAAAAACAGATGAACGTAGTAATCTCGCAGTCGGATCTTAGACTGTACTAATATACTAGAAAAAACATATAAAAGAGGTTACAGAAATAAACAACACTTGCTCATGCAACGAAATTTTAAAAACCATTATTTTCCGGAAAGGAATCCAAATTATCTTAGCATAGCTTCCGTGACAACTGTTAAATAATTTCCGGGTTGGAGAAAATAACTTTGATGATCGTCCTACGCACATCAGAGTATATCATGATGGAGAATCTACTGTGGAATCCAGTGTATAACAGTATCAAAAACAATCCAATCAAGAAGCCTCAAATATTTCACAGACACAACACAAGAACTTCGTTATTCTAAGTAAGTCGGTAGATATTCCAACTTTACAGGTTTCCAAAGCCCACCTACAAACTGAGTTTGTGTCACATAAAATAAAAGATAATACTATAGCACGCTGAAAATTTTATCAACAAAATGACAATTACAGGAGTTTTGCAAGAACTTTATACAAAGACACATTGCAGGAAACAAGTAAATGAATCTAGTAAGCCTGGCAAAAGTATGCACCAGGTGAACCTCTTTTTGAAGGAACAACTATAAATTCACCATTACCTCCAGCCCTAGCAAATATGTACATGTAAGTTTCCGAGAACAAAGTTCTGTAGTCAATAACTTCAAGGTAATTTCATCAAGAAGATACATGGAATAGGACACCATTCGGTTTCTAGATCTATTCGTCAAGAGAAAAATTGAACACTACCTGACACAAAAAAAAGTTATGTCAACGTAATTTGGAAAAGACTCTTATTCTTATGGAAAATCAAGGATGTGCACGACATAGGTCATTGATTTCAAACCATGCATCTAAACGCTATACAGGGTGTTTTTGAATGGAGTAGCATAAATGATACCAGTGAATCTACATTTCAAAAGAACACGATCTGCAAAAAATCGCCTTCGTAAAATGTTCACCCCTGAAGAGATATGGGCCATCAAAGTTTCCAAAAAAATTATGAAAATTGGCTGTAATTTGAAAACCGAACGAGGTACAAATAACAAATTTTTTACAGGTTGTTTACTAATACAGATGCGAGTTTTCAACTATTTTTCGAAAATTTTAACCCCTCGAAAGGGGTTGAAATAACCACCCCTCAAGCCATTTTTTGCCATAACTTTTATATTTCGTAAAAACTCGATATCCAAAAATACGCATTAGATAAACTGGTTCTTTTAGAAACTTTTACCTCTCTAGCAATTTTCCTTTAAAACTTTTCGTTTATTAATAAAAAAATAAAATGTATTACCATTCACCTCACACCGTATATGATTGCAATCAATCAAAGAAAAACTAAGTGTGCTGCTGTCATGCCAGTTGTCACAATTAACTCTTCTGTAAGTTGTCACTGTTATCAGCTAAATACTTTTTGGGTGTAAATTAACAAGAATTATGCCAAATTTTACTAATGATGAATATGTGGACATGCTACAAGTGTATTTTGAATGTCGCAAAAACTGTGCTGCGGCAACAAGAGCGTATAATGAGAGATATCCAAATCGTCAAGTTCCCCACAGACAAACTTTTTCGGCGGTAGAACGAAGACTTCGGGAAACTGGAAAAATACAGCCGCATATTGAGGGTACCGGCCGAAGACCTACTGTTCGTACTATTTATCTTGAGGATGCAGTACTTGAAGAGTTTGACGAAAATCGTCAGACTAGTACGAGAAAAACAGCAATGCACTTAAATGTGTCCCATAGTGTTGTTTGGAATATTGTCCATGATAATTTATTATATCCTTTTCACCACCGGCCAGTTCAAGCTCTACTTGAACCAGACATGCATAAGCGAGTTGTTTTTTGCGAATCGTATCTTAATATTCTAAGAAATAATTTGAATTTTGCCTCAAAGATACTTTTCACAGATGAAGCAACTTTTCAAAGACATGGTTTAACCAATATGCACAATCTTCATTCCTGGGCTCATGAAAATCCTCACGAAGTATCTATGACAACATTTCAACATAATTTTAGTTTAAACATTTGGGCAGGAATTGTAGAAAATGTGCTTGTCGGCCCTTTTGTTTTACCTCATCGACTTGGTGCTGTTGAATATTTGCAGTTCTTAAATGAGCATCTACCACCACTTCTGGAGGAAGTACCATTAAATGTACGTCAGGCCATGTGGTACATGCATGACGGGGCTCCTGCTCACAGCACTGTAGTAGTTAGGCGGTGGCTTAATTTAAATTACCCGAATCGTTGGATAGGTCGCGGCAATGAGGCACCTATCTCTTGGCCTGCACGTTCTCCCGATCTAACGCCCATGGATTTTTTCTTTTGGGGACATATAAAAAGTATTGTTTATGCGACCCCAGTTGACAGTGTTGAAGAGCTACAGGAAAGAATATTCGCGGCGGCTGATGAGATTCGCAACAATCCCATAATTTTTGCTCGAGTCCGTAACAACTTTGATAAACGTGTTAGGTTGTGTTTAGAAAGAAATGGCAATTATTTTGAAAATGTCCTTTAACTAAGTTTTTTGTTTTTTCTCTTTTTGATAATAAATTATTTCTTAGTTTCGTTTTCATTGTACTTCTATTTAATAAAAGTTTCTGCGACATTCAAACAGTTATTTGTGCAACTACTGTAAAGAGTGTGTATTTGTTGTACGATGCATGAAGTTTGCAGCTCGAGACGAAGTTGAGAGCTGCAATCATGTTAAGTGCAACAAATATGCTTTTTGCACATGTTGCACGCAACATTTTTTCTACGATTGTTTTTATTTCAAATTTTATTTAACAGTATTTTACATAATATTAAAATTTTAACTGACAACTGGAAATTAATTGCGCAAATTGTCAATGTCAGACGTTAGGTACTTATGGATATGCTTAGATTAAACTTGTAATCAATATTTTTTTTGTACTACTGTAAAAAAAGTTAAACTTTTGGCACAGTAGGTAGTGCAATAAGTAGTAAATTTTGCACGATCGTAGAAAAAAACACTTGTAGCATGTCCACATATTCATCATTAGTAAAATTTGGCATAATTCTTGTTAATTTACACCCAAAAAGTATTTAGCTGATAACAGTGACAACTTACAGAAGAGTTAATTGTGACAACTGGCATGACAGCAGCACACTTAGTTTTTCTTTGATTGATTGCAATCATATACGGTGTGAGGTGAATGGTAATACATTTTATTTTTTTATTAATAAACGAAAAGTTTTAAAGGAAAATTGCTAGAGAGGTAAAAGTTTCTAAAAGAACCAGTTTATCTAATGCGTATTTTTGGATATCGAGTTTTTACGAAATATAAAAGTTATGGCAAAAAATGGCTTGAGGGGTGGTTATTTCAACCCCTTTCGAGGGGTTAAAATTTTCGAAAAATAGTTGAAAACTCGCATCTGTATTAGTAAACAACCTGTAAAAAATTTGTTATTTGTACCTCGTTCGGTTTTCAAATTACAGCCAATTTTCATAATTTTTTTGGAAACTTTGATGGCCCATATCTCTTCAGGGGTGAACATTTTACTAAGGCGATTTTTTGCAGATCGTGTTCTTTTGAAATGTAGATTCACTGGTATCATTTATGCTACTCCATTCAAAAACACCCTGTATATAATTTTGTTCTATTAATAGTTATTAATTCCATACGAAAAGAGGTTGATTAAACAGCCCTAAGTAAAATGTGGAAATAAAAAGATCTCCTTGTAGTAGCTTTTTTATATGATTCTTCTGTGCTAAGTATGAACACAGAAATACAGAAACATATAATATTTCTTTGAATGATTACATTATTTAAAAACTTCGATATATCAGGCATTTGTTTTTGTATGAAATTCCATTTAGACATATAATTTTTAGTTTTTATTTTGGATATTTATTTACAAGCTGTTTACTAGGTGTTGCTGGTTGGGACATGTTTTCCACAATAACAGTAGTTAGAAGTCTTGTCTGTAGGGTTAATTATCATTTGAATACTTAGATTTCTAGTATCAAAGAACATGGTATGACTTCATTTCATTAGATTGTTCAGAAAAATGTTTAAATCTGTTTGAATTAGCTTAACATCTGGAAATAGAGGAAAAATAGAGAGCTAATAATAGAATGTATGCTTTTTTTAAATCTGGTTCTGTTTATATCTGTCAAACAGATGACTACGAGTTAATTTATCAAAAGATATTTAAACTTGATTTAAATAAATCCCTTAGCAACAGCCAAATAATAAAGAACGGTATGTTCAGGTCTGGCGATCTAGGTGGTCATTGAACCGGTCCACCAATTTTGTTTATAAGTTTCGCTTAAGTACTCCTGAACCGTAAATGAGAAATGAGAAGCAACATGCATGAACTATAAACCACTTCTGACATTAAGTGGCATATATTCAGATAATGGCGGTAACACTTCTCTCAGAAAGTGTAGATGTCCAAAACAGTCTAATTGATTTGGAAATATAATAGGTTCTGTTAACCTATGTCCCACAATGCCAATCTAGACATTTAAACTGGCTTCAACAGTAACATGTGGATTCTGATCAACCAAATAAGCGTGTTAAGAAAATTAAAAATTCCGTCCCTCGTAAATCCTGCCTCACCCGTAAAAATAATAGATATTATCAAATTAAGATTACTGTGTTCTTCAAAAAAATTAATCTACGTAATGTTAAACTGTCATAACAGAGGGTGGATTGAGTGGTTGTATACGGTGGAAGTACTAGGGATACAGTAACTATTCCCTAGGGAAATAGGTACATGAGTCGCAATCCGCCTAACACTAATTCCACAGTTTCCTTACACTTCATCTGAAATTTTCTCTTTCCCTCGAACTTGGAAATAGATCTAAATTTTCCATAGTCACTGTAAAAAAAAAATATCTCAAATTTCACACAATTTTACCCAATAATGTATCAATTTCTGCCCACACACGATTGAGTGAAATTTTCACTCTATTAGTATGAGTACAACTGAGCGAAACTATTGCATCAGAAATGAGTGAGTTTTACTCAATTCCGAGTTATTGCTAACTATCAATTGAGTGACTTTTGACTCTATTCTGAGTATATAATACCAATTTAGAGTTAACTTTTTCTCTAATATGATTTAAATAAGTATCATTGAGTCATTTTTTACTCAGACTTGGTTTTTAATTAACTAAATATTGAGTGTAAAAACAAATCACTCATAAATGATTAACTATGATAATACAGTGTCGAAATTAATTCACTTCACGTCGCGGGGCCTCCTCTTATCATGGCTGAGACCCGCCGCCGCTAGCAAGGGCCTGTTCTCCTGGCGATCACGCTTTTCTGGAGCATCTAACCGGCTTCTATCACCTGTGGTCGAGATTACCGAAGCAATATGTAAGTGATGCCATCTTCACGGCGCCATTCAAATTACTCGAAATTAATATACATTTAAACTCACTCAGTAATGAGGACATTTACTCTGATTTATGTACAAGTGCACCAAATACGAGTTTACGTGAAGAATTTATTCAAGAAGTACCTATATTTGAGTGAAAGTACTCAGTTTTAGTTTACATATAACCACAATAGGGTAAAATGATCAAAATGCCCAATATTGGGTGAAAATGTACTCAATAATTTCACTCAGTGGATTCACTCCGAACCTTTATAGCTTTCACTCAACATCGAATTTTTTACAGTGTAGGATTTTTACCAAATTTTCTACAATCCCCGAGCCTCTGATGAAGTGAGATAAATTATTAGGTATTCTTCTAATCTTCAGAAGATTGAATTTTATATAGATCTAACAGCAGCCTGTGTTTGTATCCTCATTTTGGATAATGACCATCAATCCGAAAGCTTAAAAATTTAAGAAATTGACGTTGAATTCTTTCAAGTTTGTTAGTATGTCTGGTAGTAAATGTAACATATAAGACTGCAGTATTCTAGTTCAGAACGAACTAGTGGGTAAAACATACATTTCAATGCAGTAACATTATTAAAAGAATTTCTGGCTATAAAACTCAAAGCTCTATTGACCGCATTTATAATTGGATTGATATGATCAGTGAAGGACAGTCTATTGTCATATATCACACCTAAATCCTTAAGATTATCACATGGTGCTAGTAACGTTTCCCTCTTGGAAGTGAATATGTTATTAATAGGTAATTAATTGTTCTCACACCGTCTACTTACATCTACCAGCTCTTGCAGTATTAAACAATCTTCCAAATTAGATACGCTAAGAAATAGCTTCAAGTTGTCAGCAAAAAATAAATGATCATATTTTAGAGACAGAGATAAATCATTAATAAATAATATAAAAATAAATGGCCCTAAATTTGACCCTTGGGGTACTCCAGATTAAGCATTTCATCCGAGATGTATCAGTTTCGAACATAATACAGCTGGTATCGTCTCCTTCCACACAGCCATTGCATTTTTAATATTATTTAACTTCGTAATAAAATTGACTAAGGGCAGTAGGTATATCTACAATAATATTTAAATATTTACTTTTTTCTGCGAAGAAATTCATTTAGGATCTAAGTAGCCTTATTTTCAAATGAACTGTATATTGTATATAAGGCAATTCGCCACAAGTCACGTAAGGGGAAACATGGGAAGCATTAAATTATCGTTTTTACGCACATGGGCTAAATAGCAGCCAAATTATTATCCAAGAAATACCAAGATACTTAACAACGCCTGAGAGCACAACCACCCTAATATTCGGATTTTTTATTACAACGGAGAGGCTTAGTGGGTTATCGTTATTGTTATATGAAAATCATGGAACCATGGATAGGGTGGCAGATGCGATAAAAAGTGTTTTCGTACCAGTTGTTGCGGTATTTGTGAGATTTGCGTTCAGAGATGCTCCACTAAAAAATGGACAGCTGTTGTTTAGCGTTTTCTTGGAATTTATGTTCATTCCTAGCTTCCTTGATATTCTAGGTTGATAATTGGCTGCAGAGATTCAGGTATGATTGTTTGAATAGTATAATGGGGTTGGTTTTATTCATTTAAAAAGCTGCTTAACTTCAATATGATTGAAATTTAAAAAATATTTAATTAATTTAATTATATTTAATCCATTTTTCTGTAGCTTCTATAAAAATACTGAACGACATTAAAGGCGTAGTATTAGTGACTGCTGTCAGACACTAAAGTGTCACATTTACTGTCCACGCATTAGAATCATTTTTACTGCCATTAAATTAACCATTAAAATTTGTTTTTTAACGAAAGTAATTTTGTTTATTGTAAACATTTATACTGTAAATTAGAATAACCTGTAAGGGATATCCTTTGTCCTGTTTGTTTTGAAACATTTACTTCGTCTATGTAAGCTGAAGTGTTTTCACTAGTAGAAGGTTTATGAACTATTGAATCCTCCTCCAAAGTGGTTGAGTTATTTAAAAAATGGCTTCGAGCATTTGATGTACTTATTTGCAGTTGAGAAACAACTGGTTTACGAGTTATGGACTTCTCAATGTAGCCTTTAGCTATCGTTTTCCATCCACCATGCATTTTAAAGTTGCTCCTAAATTTATTAATAGTGTAGTTGAAGTTCTACGGAAATAATGTCCAGTAGATTCGTGAGCATCCTTCAAAGAAACGCAGCAACTTGTTTTGCCATTTTCCCAAATGTATGAATTATATGCTTTACCATTTGAATATTAAAAAAAGATCTGTTACTACCTACCTATTTGTGTAGGTCTTGCAGTACTTCGGATATATGTCTAAATATTTCCTTACAATAAAGGATTATTGTCTTTGTTTTTGTAGTTGGCAGAGTCATGAGCAATTCATTTCCCATACCTTCAATATTTCCAATTTTTATTTGAAGAGTAATTATTCATCACATCGACACGCTCCAGATATGGCAAAAATCATTGCCACCTAAAATAATGATAGTATTCTTCGTATACAAAAGGATTTTATTTATAATTACCTTTGTACCTAAATACATATCATCAGGGCCCTCCATTAGAAAACTTTTAATTTGTTGCCGTATCAAGAATGCTTCTAATTTTAGAGACTTTCCAACATCGATGTTGTTGTATACATTTAAAGTAGCTCTGAGCATCGCATATGTTGACCATAATGAAGAAGATATCATACTTTTGCTTAATTCAGAACAATATATCAATAGCACATTTTCTGAAAAAGACAATGTTATTCTAAGCCCAGTAATCAATAATTTGTTTTATATGTTTGCTGATATATCTTTTTTGATTTTTCTGGTAATAAATTATACTCTATTTGCTTTGCTGATTCAATAATTTCTGGCGGAGTTAATGTGAATTATTCCGTCTTAAATAATAAACAGTTATTTTTTGGAACAATATGACAATTGCTGTGTACCTAAGTTATTTACTTAATATCGCTCGACTCATCAATCACAGACGTCCTGATGAAATTATTATTATTCATGAAAGAAGTATCATACAATTTTAATAATATAAAGTCAATAGCTTTGTTTGCTATTATGATAATATTAAAATTGATGGACCAAAAAATTATGTAAGTATGTTTAATTGGGCAATAAAGTAGATTTAATCCTTGGCTGTTTTAATAGACTCGGCTGCGCCTCTTCTATTAAATACCAGCAGCGGCATTAAATCTTGTACTTTACTGGCTAGTTAAACAAATAAATACTTTTTAAGTATGTGTTATTTCCACTACGTCTTTATTTTTATCATTTTTTGTGAATGTAGATATGAATTCATTATTTTACAAATTGTTTATTAATATTTCAGTTTTATAGATGTTTAAAACTGAATTATAAATTGTTGGTATGTTGGTTAAATAAATTATGATAAATAGAGTTACTTATTTCTATGTATTTGCCAAATAAATGTATATAGGCTGTTACAAATTCACTTCTCACTACAGTGATCTCGGAAACGGTTAGAGATACAAAGTAGCTTAAATGGGGGCAAAGTTACAAAATCAGGAGACCAACATTATGCCTCTAAAAAATCAATTTGGTTCCGGCCGAGGCAGTATAGTATTGGGGGGGTCATGAAGACTTGAAAAAATGTAATAAAATTTCCAGGTTCGTATTTAACAAAAGAAGTTGGTGATGGTCATGGAAAGACCAAACAAGGCTGAAATGAAACAAAAACGGATTTCCAAAATTTCGTTTTTTTTTCAAATATTTCGAAAACTATCGTGTTAGCCTTGATTTTTTAGAGGCATAATTGCCCCCATTTAAGGTACCTCGTATCTCTTATCGTTTCCGAGATCCCTGTAGTGAGAAGCGAATTTGTAACAGCCTGTATACACAATAACTACTTTACAAAAACAATTCATTATAAAAATAATATAGTAACATTTAAAATAAAAATAATTCTGTCTCCTAATTATACAAACGAATTAATTTCAAAATAATTTCATTAGGAACTTTTTCTGATAAATTATGTTCAAGACTAAAAAGATATACTCATTTCAGTTTATAAACGCTATCCTGTTACTTATAATTACGTACATCCGCAAAGTAAACAGGAAGTGTAAACGAAGTAGTTGTTTTAGTAATTAGTTTTAGCTCTGAATCATTTTACATTATTAGCGTCTATTTTCATTAACTTCCAAAATGTTGATGTTTGATTTATTGTGATAACAATGTGTGTACCTGGGAAATTTGTATATAAATATGTATAATTTGGCGACAAGAAAGGAATACAGGATGTAATAGCTTTCTATAAATGCTGTAATCACATACGATTAGCATGATACCAAGGATGAAGTTAAAAAGGAACAAATTATATATCTTGTATACAAAAATGTACTGATTCTTAAAAAACAATTTTAATGACCTTCAAGAAAAACATAGGATCGGGTCTTTCTAAGACGATCTGATGGAGTTAAGCCTTTTCAAAGACCTGGTACATACAGCGTTCCCTGCAGTAAAGTATATATTGAACAGACAGGGACACGAGTATCTCATAAAAAATAGAGTAGCTGCGAAGCATAAGCCTGATAAGGGTCATTCAGTTAACCTTAGTGGTACCAAAGTAACAGAAATAATATTTTGATTAAGACTCACAAAGAAGCAATCATTCAGCAAAATCAAAATAATTTCAACTGAGACTCGGGGATTACATGGTTACATTACAACCGAGCAGAGACCAAATAATTTGGAGAACACCAATTGCGACTGATGGAACCAGAAAATTTATTGAAGACCAGCGAAATAATCTAAATCTAAAATAACCAAATCGATTGGAGAGAAATAGATATAAATACGGACCAAATTATCAACAGTAGAAGGTTACAGGGCAATATGGGACTCACTCATCCTATAAAATTTGATACTGAAGTACAGTGGGAATGTCCAGATAGCAAATACATATAAAAAATATGCTCGTACTTCCAAGAAATAGAGTCAACGAAGTACCGAGACTAGTCCATGGTAGAGTGAGTGGAGGACACTTTGGTCTGAATAAGACTGAATAAAGTTAGAGAAAGATGACAGCCGATCATATGTAGAAGATTGGTGCCGTCGACATGCTGACTAGCAAGGGACCTAGAACTAGAAGCCGAGGTCAGGTGAAGCAGTACATTGTTGAAGCTCCCTTCAAAAGAATCGCAATAGTCGTCGTCGAACCGTTGATACAGAAATAATATGAAAATCTATTATAGCAAACGTCTAGAGAAATATATCCCATCCCAAATTAAGAGGCAGTGACGCTAACAGAAGTTCAGCGTTTGAAGAAAACTGCATGCATCTACAATTTGATGGCATGATGGAGAGATTTAACGGAACTTTATAATAATTATCATCAAACCGACTAGGAACAACACATACCTCTTTTCTCGTTATCGATCAACAGTTCATGAGACTGTTGATCGGTTGTTCCGGAAGACCACCAGCTAATATGGATTTCGGTAACGAATTGAAGCTACATTTTTCGGCATGGTTTTTTGTCTATTCCGAAGATCGAGTCGACATACTGTAAGAATACCCATCCATATCGATGCTATCCGTGACAAAGCCCAAGAAAGAATAAAGTTTGAAAGAGATCGGTTGAAAACACGGTACGATGTCAGAGCCAACACAAGTGAATTCCAGACTGGAGATCTAGTATACTTTAGAACCTAGTAAGAAAGAAAGAAAAATTTCCAAAGGACAGTACTCCTTGGAAGGTCCATATATGGATCAAGAGGATTAACGACATGATCTACAGTAACCAGAGAGGATCGAGAACGAAAATGAAAACCGAGGGTTGCAGTGTAGCGAAAATGAGCCTAGTGTACTCAGCTTATATATTTATTCACTTAGTAGACTTATGATAGTTTTAGATAGAAGCTTAGATATTGTCGTAGGTATACTGTATTTTTGAGGGTTAATTGTAATTTGTAATTTTGTTATTGTGAAATGTTAAAATTGTCAAAATTGTCAAAACAGTTGTATAAAAATTGTGCTAAATAGAGAAAATTTGATGCAATATTGAATCTAGTGTATTATAGATTTACACTTAAATCTGATCTCATGATTCTACCGCTGTCAAAGAGACCCCTTTCGCAGGCTCTCTTTATACGTCATCATTCATTATTTCTAAAAACAAAGAACTTATTACAATTCCATTATTTATTTTATAAGTGTAACGTTTTGGTTAGGTATTAATACAAAAAATTAAAGAGTCAAAATAATTTCCGAAATTTTTACCTGATTTTTGACACTGTATTTAGGTGAAAAATGGTCGAATCGGGAATTATAGAAAACCATTTTGAAGCTCTTGGAAATTTTTTTTTCCAGCTAAGCCATCGCGTGGACCAGATAGCTTCAATTTCTTTTTTTTTAAATTTCGATTCGACCATTTTTCATCGAAATATCGGACTTTAACTTGAAAGGCAGTTTCGAAAACTGGAATAAATTTCCTGCCGCAATTTTTCCGAAAAACTTTTTTTTTCAACTTTTACACGAATTTTAAAAAACAGGAAAAAAAGGGTAATTTATGGTTTTTTAGAAAATGGACAGCTAACTTAGAAATATTCACGAAGTGACTCTAATGTTAAGCATGACTTTTACAGTTCGATATACCCAGAAGAACCCTGTGAAGGTTCATCTCGATCTAGCGAACGGTTCCTTTGTTTCAAACAGTCAAACTTTTGAAAAAAATGAAAGGGTCGCGTTTTTTGGACTTAAACACTTCATAATCATGCTTAAAATTGGAAAAAAATATTTTGAGGTTTTCTCACATCTTTACCGCAAATAACGTTTAAATTGATAAAATTTTTTCGGAGAAGAAAAAGGATAGTTTTGAAAAAAACTGTTTTTAAGTGATTACAGACTGCACACAAATTAATTAGAAATTTGCCTCAAAAAACGGTATGAATCGGGATCGAAATCTGGTTTGGGTCATCAACTTTAATTTTAATTTAATTAAAAGTTGATGAACAGAAGCATAGGACGAAAAAGCCGAATCGTGCTGGAAACAATTGAATTTTGTTTTCATCAATGTCCGGAAGGTTTTTTTTCATCAATTTGAACGTTATTTGCGGTAAAAATGTGAGCAAACCTCAAAAAAAATGTTTTTTCCATTTTAATCATGATTATGAAGTGTTTAAGTTCAAAAAACGTAACGTTTAATTTTTTTCAATTGGCTATTGGCAACTATTTTGGCTTGAACTAGAAATAAAACTATTGCAATCTCGAATAAAACACGATGGCTATAACGTCTTACAACGTGATGAATTTAAAGATGAGATATTATTTGTTATCAGCGAAAAGGTGAGTTAATTGTCTGAGGTTTTATTGGAACACCGGTCTTATTTTTTATGTTTCTTACAACGTTTGTTTAATTTTTTTGTCTTTTGCAATGTGTTTTTTATTTTTTATACATTATTTACAACAAATTTGCCTAAACAGTAGTTGAAACCGCTCGGACATCAAATTCCATTAAAAATAATTTTGAGATACTACAAAGCATCCGCTAAAAGAGTAATTTACAGACAGAATTAGGAAATCCTTGGAAATGGCAATTAAGCAACTTTGTTTCAGTCTGAGGTTTTCTGACTAAGACAGTTCCTACCCATCATTTACATATAAGGCACGCCCCTGGTCTGTTTTCCAACATCCGCACCGGCCAGTCTCTGGGCAACCCCGAAATTCTCTCCTTTGGGAATCCTCTAAACGTGCTAAGAATCCCATGCCAGCGTTCGATGTAAATATATCTCGAAGGGCAAAATTTGGAACTACTTGAATTAAAGGTTAAAGACCGTCACGAATTCGTATCAGTCGATTATTGTTTTGTGCGCTTTTCCCTTTATATTTATGTAACTTTCTGGAGTTATGATGGGACGCTGATTTTATTTTGGGGGTAAAAAAATAATGGGATGTAATAATCGTAGAGGCATAAAGAAAAACAGATAATATTTGTAGAATAAGAACACATTTTCTTTATGTGAAACAATAGTATATCACGTAATAATTAATAAACGCAATAATTTATTAACTTACATCTCCGAAAATAAGTAGTCTCAATAATTTGTCTACAGAGACGTGATTTATATTTAGTATTGCGGATTATAATACCACAGAGATTCTTATAAGGCAGAGCTGGGTTTTATCCGAAAATAATGTATTCTTAAACAATATTCAATACAAAATTTATATAATTAATATTCATATATTGAATACTTTTATTTGTCCGTATAATACAGTATTCGCATGCATCACTTTTAAATATGTATTCAGTTTACTTGAATTATGAATAACAGGGTGTCTATGAATTTCCAAGTTTCTACTCATAGTCCAGTTGGTAGAGGTTGGGCGTGTGTCAAACCTTGATAACCCGGAAATAACTACACAGGTCTACTTTAAATGATGAGTACAATAACAGGCTAATTTGCTGACAAAGTATTTTATCAGGAAAAAAAGTTATTAACAATTTAATAGTGAAAAAATTTTTTTTTTAGTAGTTTTCTTTAAATAACTCAGCGGGATGACTTTGTACGAAAAAATGCTTAGAACATGATTTTGTTCGTAATAAAAATAGCTACAAAATGGCGGTGGTCCGATTACGAAATTTGCAATAACAAATCCGTGAGATTGAAAAATACGGTATAAAATGCCAATTTCTTAAAGTTCCTGTAAAAATGTCAATTATAAACAAAAAGTGATAAAACTTTCGAAAACTATAGTTCAATATGTATACAATAATGACCCTAAAGCCGAAAATCAGGAGAGCAAAACTTTTTGTTCTATAAGGTGTTATACATTCATCGGCATCTGAAATTCGAAACTTTGCCAAATTTGTTCGAAGCTTTGCTGACACTTGAAATTTGGTACACGCATAGTATAAATATGCAGAAACCAAAAGCAGTTTGCAAAATTAAAGTATCTTCATTGTTGCAGTTTTGGTAAGGTTTTATACGTCACCCTAGTTTTATACGTCACAGTTTTTTTCATTTTTGGACGTATATTTATGTATATTTATAAAATATTCCATTACGGTAGATTAGCCAGCATAATTACCTACAATTACCTAAAAAAATATATATTTTCATCGTTTAGATCCTAAGCTACTTAACATTTTGCGCCTGTTAGCCGTACTCGTACATTATTCAACATATTAACATAAAACAAAATCGTACGTGTGGGGTAAACCTTTAACGTTTCATTTTCGAGCGCAAGCTCCGCTCTTCGGGGCTTGTATACTATTAGAAATATGCAACAGTAAATTTAAACAATTGTTTACTTAAAGTTAAAGGTTTACCCCACACGTACGATTTTGTTTTATGTTAATATGTTGAATAATGTACGACTACGGCTAACAGGCGCAAAATGTTAAGTAGCTTAGGATCTAAACGATGAAAATATATATTTTTTTAAATTGTAGGTAATTATGCTGGCTAATCTACCGTAATGGAATATTTTATAAATATACATAAATATACGTCCAAAAATTAAAAAAACGGTGACGTATAAAACTAGGGTGACGTATAAAACCTTACCAAAACTGCAAAAATGAAGATACTTGAATTTTGCAAATTGCTTTTGGTTTCTGCA
The DNA here is from genome assembly GCF_000390285.2 of Anoplophora glabripennis. Classification (NCBI taxonomy): domain Eukaryota; kingdom Metazoa; phylum Arthropoda; class Insecta; order Coleoptera; family Cerambycidae; genus Anoplophora; species Anoplophora glabripennis. Next base: position 604,235 of record NW_019416360.1, read on the forward strand.
TATTTACACTATGTGTGTACCAAATTTCAAGTGTCAGCAAAGCTTCGAACAAATTTGGCAAAGTTTCGAGTTTCAGATGCCGATGAATGTATAACACCTTATAGAACAAAAAGTTTTGCTCTCCTGATTTTCGGCTTTAGCGTCATTATTGTATATATATTGAACTATAGTTTTCGAAAGTTTTATCACTTTTTGTTTATAATTGACATTTTTACAGCAACTTAAAAAAATTGGCGTTTTATACCGTTTTTTCAATCTCACGGCTTTGTTATTGCAAATTTCGTAACCGGACCACCGCCATTTTGTAGTTATTTTTATTACGAACAAAATCATGTTCTAAGCATTTTTTCGTACAAAGTCATCCCGCTAAGTTATTTAAAGAAAACTACTAAACAAAATTTTTTCACGATTGAATTGTTAATAACTTTTTTTCCTGATAAAATATTTTGTCAGCAAATTAGCCTGTTATTGTACTTACCATTTAAAGTAGACCTGTGTAGTTATTTCCGAGTTATCAAGAAAATGTCACCAACAGTAACTTTTCGGCCTCTGCCCACTGGAGTATCATAAATATCGAAGGTTTATGAATACTGAGGATTCTTGAATACTCTGAAATCATTACGTGTGAATATTATGTCTAACTCTGGCAAAATCTTCCGATAATTAGTTAGGTTAAAAGATGAAGAAAAGTGAGTTAAATGGCGGTTCTTGTCATTTCATGGCTGTTCTGATACAATACCTCTAATAATATTGCAATATTGTAGTACTTGGTAGTAATAATTTATCAGGTGCTCGGTATTCTGCAGATAAATACTGGATGTTGCAATAAGTAACGCATTTTTAATAATCGTATCAGAAACGCTATAAACTCGATTTCAATGGCAGAAATTGAAACTGCTCTGTCTTCTACCCGCCAAAGGTATCTAAAATGTGTAGAAAATAATGGAACATTGAACACTTGTAAAATTAAAATTATAAATTTATATTCTATTTCTTGTTTTATTTTTGTGAAGAGATTATTTTTGTTTTAGCTGTTATTGTTAATTTAATAAATATAATTTATTTCGCATTGTTATTAAATTATTTGAACACTCGGACTCCTAAGGGTAGTAATAATTTATCAGGTGCTCGGCATTCTATGCAGATAAATACTGGATGTTGCATAAATAACGCATTTTTCTGTAACTCCTCAAAAAATATTATTTTATCTAAACTTTTGTTAATAACTCCAGTTTGAAAGAAGATACAAGGTTCCGGATTGCGGCATTTTTTTATGTGTAAAAACACCATAAAATAAATTAGGACAATTGACGGTTTGTTTATTTTTTAAATTGAAATTCAACTTAAGGTTATGATTAAGTAATCAATTGTCTTTTCAATAAGCCCAACTTCATTGAAATCGGTCTACGTAATCCAGAGTTATCTTACTTTTTGTCATAGGAAATAATTTCCATCCCCCTTCCTTTATTTTTTAAGATGAAGCAACATTTTTCCTAGAATGAGCAGAAGATCTCGAAAACATTAAGTTGTATCTATCGTTTCATTTGATTTAAAAAAAAAATAAAGCAGTTTTTACTTTTATTTTAGAAATGCGCTCTCTAGCGGCCAAAATTAGAAGCTAAAAATAATTTTATTGAATTTATAGTGGCCACATCAGTCATTAATTTTTTTCCCGAAATCTATAGGACAAATAGTTTCCGAGATACAGCCGGGCGATGACCTTAATGGGACACCCGGTATATATTTTGAATTATATGTTAATTTATTTTTTTTAGTTTAATTTGAATACCAATTACCCACAACTTTTATATCAATATAGAAACGTTTTTGTGCAACAGAAACTTTATTGATCTATTATTATAACTTACCTGAAAAAAAGGTTATAGTGAAGTCCCTAGTGCTAATGAGATATACTACACTGGGAAAGTTGTAATTGTAGGTGGAAAATAAAAATATTTAAATTTTAAATTGAGAATTTGATGGGTATACATTTTTTTCATGTAATCTTTTTAATTTTGGAAAAATTTTTAAATTTGACTAGACCGGATGTGACGTCACAAATTTGGTGCCTGATTTTATAGTCTTTAGAGAAGCTTTTTTTTTCAGGATAAGAGAGAAAATATTTTTCACATATGATGCACTGTGTTTGGGTTTTGTAATTATAATGCGTAATTTATTTTCATACCCTTTTGTTAATTTCAGCTCGAAAAACAAAAAATTGAAAAATTTTTTTTATAAGTACTCAGTCCGTATTATTTAATATTTTCAAGATATTTAAAGATAACCTTTCTTTCTCATTAAGGTCTTAGGGATTAGCCTAGAATTCTCAGACTTGCACGAAAAAGACATTTTCTTTAGACAATTCAAATATTTTTCCAGTTCTTTAGAAAACAACCTAGTTTTCGTTATTTGATTTCTAAGCATATATGAATATTATCTGACAATTTAGCTAAAACAAATGATTCAGTTGAAAGACCTGAAAACATATTATTATTTGTACCTATATACAATGAATGTATGTATATACATTAATGGTTGTTAATTAAACACTAATTATCAGCATTTCATTATAATGACAGTTATTGTTAAAATTAATTAATTTGTTAATAATCCACATGAAATGTGTTCATTGGAAGTATTTATTACAAAATTAATAACAAATTCTTTTATTTTAGAATATATAAGACATTAAAAGAAATTTTATAAAAGTCCTATTATCTCAATAGTATAACATTTAACCCGATTCAAACATCAAATATTTTCTGAAGGGTAAAATAAGTTGTCAGTTTTTTTCCAAAGTAACTGAATTATAATAATTTATTCTCTCCAGTTTAAAATACTTGTATATTGCCGAGTATCTATAAACTTATGAATTACTTTTTTACTGTACCTAAAAATGAAATGAATTCATGTTTATAAAAATGTACCACGAAGGATTTTCTGATTTAATTAATGCTAAAAAAAACAGTTTTAACAAAAGTACTGTAATTAATTTTTTTAAATTAGTGTTACATATTAAGTTAGGAAAACCAAATTTTTGTGATTATTTTATCATATTTCCCAATTATTCTCGAATTTACCTTCAAGGCAATACTCACATATTGTCTTATCACATGTTTAAGGTTCTGTGTTCAATTATATGAATACATTTACGTGTAAATAAGAATGTTTAGTCGTCCTTATGATTGTAAAAATTCTGGAATATTATGAATGAAATAGGAATACAATTTGTACTGTGATCGTGCTGTGTGTAGCTACATCTATAGGAATAGGGCGACGACGAAGTGAGCTTTCAATTTTTTATTTTAATGAACCGAAGATATAAAGCCGAATAATTCAACAAACTTTATCTCGTACACCAATGGTTTTGGACCGTCGTTTTGAACGATAATATTTATCTGTAAATTTGATCGAGATTTGGGACACAAATCGTGCATAATAAATTGTACAATGACCTAAAAATAATTCTAATTTTCCAATACGATACATATAAATAAACAGTATAAATTACAGTATATTCCATCGGTTTTTGCAGGATTTATTAAAACCGCATTTCCGTCGGGTGCACCCAGATATATGAAAGCAATATATTATTTTATTCCATTACTTTCGTATTAACATTTTCCACCGAGAATGATTTTGGCCATAAATTTTAAGCCGTCGATTAGTTTTCCACTATAAATAATCCAGATAAGTACTGAACCGTGGAAAATGACACTAGTGCAGAAATGTCCGAACTAGTTCATACAACAGGCCTGTATTAGACTGAATTCAACTGAAAATTTATATCGAAAGTGCGCTGCCAAATGGACCGTGTCTGAGTTTTCCTGGCTAGTATGATTTGTTGTCGCAGACACATCGAAATGACTTTATAGTTTATGGGTGCTGACAATTGTTCCCTTGAGTTATTATTTTCGAATTGTTAGGATTGGGAAAACGCTCTTTATTTATTTCCAACATCTTGTTGCATTATTAGATTCAATTGTCCGATTTGGAATTGTTCGAAAAAATGTTCGGGTTACTGAACAACTCCCAGCTGAATATTACATATTTAAATATTTATTTGTGTGTCGCTTTGATTTAACTGAGCAACTGTAAGGTAGAAACAATAAAAATTATTGGACCAGGGTTTAAATTTTGTTATGAGACTACCAAAAAGTAAAGAATGAGAACAAATTATCGTCCTGTATCGATTTATCTTGCGAAATTTTGAATTGTTAGTAACACAGATAGGAACGACGTTGACCGACAACACATGAAAATAATGGAATCGAGCTAACAGATTGAGTGCAGTGAATCTAGTTAGACCAACATTTGGATAGGGTTTTGAGCTAAGGCCACTTATGTAAAATATACAGCATCAGGATTTTAGTAGTAAAGCTGTAGACAATCAATTTCCAATATAAAATAATGAAATGTTGAATTTTAACCCAGGGGTTCTTCACTTTTATACTAGGAAGGGTGGAAAAATTTAGGTACAAAGTATTGAAAAAAAGTAAATAAATATAATTGGGCAGTTTTATTTTAAGTACTATTGAAATATAGGGAAAATGTATTCAACATTATTTTTCATAAAGTCCATTCTTCAGCTTTTCTCGGAAATAAACTTTTCATAAAGTTTGGTATTTCTCGCACCATTGATTTTTCAATAAATAGATATCATTAACGTTAGTCTTTCCTTACAATCAATTTAAACTTTTACAATCTTTTAAAAAACACACAAGTAGTACGTAAGTAACAAAATTTTACACCACACTTGAACAAATTACATTTAATAAGTAAAAAAGCCACGCATTTTTTTCTTATTCTATTCACAAATAGGCACTATTTGGTAACCAAACGGACTAAACAGAGCCCAAACTGCAGAGTAAACATGCGCAACTCCCACTCCATCTTTCACTACTGCGCGACGGTAGCCGTGACCACCGCTGTAAACATTTTACAGATATAGAGGTGAGCTGCGAGGAACCTACGTATTTAGACGTTTTGCAAACGAATTAAATTGACCGATTTAACATTTACTGTTAAATAACCCCTCCCCCCAAAGCCACTCGCCACTGATTGTAAATTATGCAGTATTATTTTATGTCTGCATCTAACATAAAAAAAAATTATTTACAAAACAGAACAGTTAATTTTTATTTTCGTTTGATTGATTTTCAAAAATGATTTTTATTTGCGATTGCTAGGTATTTGTGTTAGTTTTGGATTTAAAATAGTGGTATTTCATTTTATATTTTCCTTCTATTTCTCTTGAAAGTATCGTAATTTCTAGTGCAAAATAAAATGTTATTTACAGATGTCTGAGAACGATAATATGATGACAAAATGGATAATACGTATTGCGCAGGCTTGGAATTGAAAATTTGTTGGGAGTTAGCGAATTATTCTGACGGCCAGGAACCAATTCCGAACGTTTAAATTTAGTTTATCGAACACCAACATTTTAATCAATAGTTTCCGATTTTGTTGTACGAACAAAATGCGAATGCATCGGGCAGTTGCTGGTAGTTTCTGACTGCTGTGCGAACAAATATACAGGGTGTTAATTATGTACAATAAATTCAACAGACGATTATTTGAGTGATTTTAAGACAAAAAGTTCATATAAGCATTGGTCCGCAGATGCTTCGTTTTCAAGATACAGGGTGTTAAACTTTTGTAACAAAAATTGTTATTTCGTAAACATGTATCTTCAATATCCTTTACCCAATTTTGTTGTAATTTGGCAGTGTTTGTACCATAATGATCTGTAACTATCACAAGTTTCATCAGCATCAATTATAAATAAGGATAGTTTTCAAACTATCCTAACAGAAATTTTTCGATTTTTTTTTATTCCTTTGAATTACAAGCAAATAATATTATTTTTTAATGAATTAGATTTTTTTGAAGAAAAAATGTCCCTACTCTTTTTTCGAATTCTGCGTAGTTTAGTCGGAAATAATTATTTTTAAATAATGTATGGCTCAGAACATTAACTTTTTTTCAACATTTTCCCATAGTAGGCATCTTTCTTGGTGACAGTTTCGTTGTAATGATACTAATGATTGTCATTTTTGCGTGCTATCGGTTAAATTCTTACGTTTCTTATCTTCTTAGTTGTGATCTTTGTGCTTGACTTTGCATTTCACTCGATTTTTTTACAATCATGAACCATCATGAGCAGACCTTCTTCTTGCACTCGCAGTAGGATTACGTTAAAAAGATCCTAAAATTACTTCATCTAAATCATGCCTACGCTTCCTTGGATGGCCAAATTCACGATATCTTGGAGTTAGGGCTCCTGATTCCATCGTTCTTGCATGAATTTTTCCAAACAATTTTGCAGAAGGTTGCCTTCTATCAGGGAAACGTTGCCGATAGTCTTTTTGAGCCGCCAGACTATTTCCATTACAGAAACCATAAATAAAATGCATATTAGCATATTCACGGTTAGTAAAAGCACGATAGTTTAGGATTGTAAAAAAATCGAATGAAGTGCAATGTCAAGCAAAAAGATCACAACTAAGAAACGTAAGAATTTAAATGTTAGCACGCGAAAGTGACAATCATTAGAATCATTACAACGAAACTGTGAAAGGTGCCTACTATGTGAAAATGTTAAAAAAGTTACTGTTCTGAACCATACATTATTTAAAAAATAATTATTTCTGGCTAAACTACGCAGAATTCGAAAAAAAAAGTAGGGACAATTTTTCTTCAAAAAAGTCTAATTCATTGAAAAATAATTTTATTTGCTTAATAATTCAAAGGAATAAAAAAATCTAAAAGTTTCTGTTAAGGATAGTTAGAAAACGTTCCTTATTTATAACCGATTTTGATTAAACTTATGATAGTTAAAGACCCTGATGGTATGATTATTATCTACAATTTTCATTCCATTATCTTAATCAGAAAAAAAGTTATTATAAAAAATATCCAAATGATAAGGAGGGCCAATGTTTATAGCATATTTTTTTACTACTTTTGGCTCTACTTTCACCTCCTTAAATTTTGTACCAACTTTTCCAACCACCCTGTATATTTGTTCTTTAATTATTAATTCTATTTGCAAGGAGGCCACTTGAAAAGTAATCTTCAGTAAATTGTACAAATGGTAAGTTCTTTATGTCGTGGCTATTTTTACTTGTTGATCTTTGTCAAGAGTGATGTTAGAGCAACAAGATATTCCTTTGAAATATTGCCTTATTTAACCATAATAATGTGTTGTATTAAAAATATTTATTATAAAATAATTTTTCATTAATCTGTCTATTTTTTATTAAAAATATGTCTCCAAGTCCGTGAAGACCTCGTATACTTATAATGTACAGTGCGTCCCAGAAGTAACACAAAAAATTCATATTTTATTTTGGGTTGAGTTTTCACAAAAACGCTAAAACACGTTAATTAGTAAATAGGAATTGTCGTTTTGTCACGTTGGTTAAACCCTTTTTTGCGCTATGTTTCATAAACCTATGACGTCATAGACATTTTTTTAAATAGCACTATCTAATTTTTTAAGCATAAATGGATAGCCCTTTTGAAGGGAAAAATATATAGGGCTTGGCCTACTTTACTTTGGCAGGTGCGAAAAAAAAGCCAACGATTAGAATGAACATGGTTTGAATTAATAACAAAAGTAGGTATCACAAACTTATGCGCGAACAGTGCTATAGCAAAAAATGTGTTTTGGTTGATTGTAGGCACATGTTTTTATGTAGATTGGGTAGGTACACCCGATCACAGGGGCTATGTAGGCATTGTTCTGAAGACGACAGTTAGCGAATGCAATAGTGCCTCATATCATTGTGACAGTTACAAATACCATAATTTTACATTACGATGGTGTTGTGTTTAAATGAGAAATAAAGAACTGAAATCCTAATTATGGTTAGATACGGAGACAGGATTCGTAGTTATGATGTAGTATGTCAATTATTCAATGCCAAGTATCCAGAACAACCAATACCTCCGTCTACAGTATGCAGATTAGTACCCAAGTTTGAAGACGCTGGCCATGTTAGAAATCTGTCTAGATCTAGAAGGCCAACGTCAGTGATAGAAAATGATAGGCAAAATGTTATGTTTAGCTGTCACTGAAAATTCATACATTGCCATTCGTCGTATCGCCGAAAACGCCAACATGTCAATACATAAAAATGTACCTACAATCAACCAAAACACAAAACTTCCTCAAATTTCCATTTTTTACTGTGGCACTGTTCTCGCATCAGTTTATGATACCTACTTTTGTTGTTATTTAAAACCATGTCCATTCCAGTCCAATCCCTATATCGACGTATTTCCTTCAAAAGGACTATCCATTTATGCTTAAAAAATTAGGTAGTGCTATTTAAAAAAAATGTCGATGACGTCATCGGTTTATGAAACATAGAGAAAAAAGGTTTAAGCAACGTGACAAAATGACAATTTTTATTTACTAATTGACGTGTTTTAGCGTTTTTGTGAAAACGCAACGCAAAATAAAATACGAATTTTTTGCGTTACTTCTGGGACACACTGTATGTTATTCCTGGGAACTAATACCATTATTCGCATTTTCTCTTGGCGAATGGAATGGAGTAGGATGGAAAATATGTAACTAATAAATAATAAAATATTGAAACGCTGTAAATTCTAAGCATCCCTTATATTATCGTTTTATTATTTTATTCGCCGATCTAGAAAGAGCACGCTGAAAATTTCATGAAGATAATCCATTACCCCTAATCCTGTATGTATTAAATTATTTTCCCTTTTTTTTCTCGAAGCAAGGAAGGCGTGTGATTAATACATTTCGCCGCGATGAATATTTATTCCAGTCCATATCTGGTAGACGCTAATACGGTTTGCGCCGATGTAATGTTTTTGTTACGTGGTTATAAATTCATTCATTTCACATGCCGTTAGGCCCAGGCAGCCTGGTGACAGTAATATAAAAGTAAATGTACTGCAAAGTAAGCCGCTAAACACCACTCCGAATGGCTTCCACGTCGAACGTCAGTGCGAGCAAGCATTATTTTTAATGTCTATTATTGATACTGTCAACACATAGCACCGGAGGAGTGAAGAGCGTAACGACTTGTCTTTGCCACGATGTTATGCCTGAAATGGCAATTTTTGTATGCATGAACGATGACCCCGCCCGTCTGAACCAATATTAGTTTTTATTTCTGTTCGCTGGTAACTTTCATTAATCTTTATAATGCTGTAATAATTATTTTTACCGTTTTGTTGTTCCAATTTCACTGACGTTCTACACATTCAAATAAAGGCATTATTCAAATGATGTAATAAAATTAATGATAGTCAATAGTCTGTTCTATGTGTAAATTATAGGCCAGGGAATATACAGGATGATTCACAACTCAAAAAAATTTGGGAATAGATGCGGCTTGAGAAATGGAGTCAATATCGTAGACAAATTTTTTGTAAAATCCTTAGTTTCCGAGATAAAATTATTGAAGTTATAGTACATTCAACTACTACATAGCTGGACAACTGTAGTCTCTAGCGTCACTCGTGGCCTCAGTGACTCCGAATACTGAAATCCGATTTTGCAATCGTCGTTGCGATAGTGTTTACCTGTTATCTGTGGTGTTTACAATAGTTTTTTAGTAGTTAGTGTCAAAAATGGTTTGCGTGTATAGCAACTCGAAGTTGATGGATATCGTTTTAATTTATGGTGAAGCATTTATGTTATGGTGAAGCAAGACAACATTTGTGTTAGTTCGTAGAAACTATATAGATATATAATAACAAACAGTGACAGTAAATTTTTTCCAACCCCCGGCGAGAGGTAAAAAATACAATAAAGGGTTTTTTCAAGATAACTCAAAAGGGGTAAGAGCTAAAAAAAAAATCTTATAAAAGTTGAGCATAAAAGTGTACATAAAAATTGTATTATTAATTATATTGACTTTTTCCTGTACTATTAAAATTATCAGAGTTAGGGTGGCTAGAAGTTAAGGGATGGTATCAAAAATTTAAAGAAGTCATAACAAGTAGAAAAATGAATGAATTTGATGAATTTTGTGATTTTTTTCAATCTAGGTAGGTACTCTAAAAAATGTAAACTTTCTTTTCAGAGAAATAGATATATTTTTTATTTTTAATAAAAAAGTTATCACAATTTCAATCGTTCAATCGTTAATTTTTGTGATTTAACACTAAAATAATTTTTTTCTATGCCATTCGATTGATTATTTAAAATAATGAAAAGTTGCTTTCGAAATTTTGTGTTACGACAAAGATAAAACACGATCGCTTTGTGAAAATATTATTTATTCAAAAAATTCCCACGTTTTTCTAAGAATAACTCACCCGCCTGTTTTTTAACTGTAAATGGAGCACCCTGTATAACATTGGTTGGAGCCATATAGCGTATAATTACTAGCCTTAATTATTATATGCATCGATAGACAATATTTATATGCATGGATAGTGCCCTCACTGGTGTCATAAAAATAATAGGTTACACGAATATGAGTGATGGAGGGTATCAACGTTGACAGCAGAAATATCGATGCAAGGCTTGTTTGTTCATTTATTTACTGCAGCAATTCTCGAATTGTTCGATTACAAGTAGGTATACATAAAAAAAATAGAATAAATTTCTTTTCTATTTTCGGTATCAGCAATGTATTTGCCATGCCATTGGTATTAACATTTTTTAATTCAGTTTTGAATCATTTTCGGCTGCAATACTATTAAACAGTTTTACTTTTGTTATATTTCGAAATATTTCTAGCGGTATTATCAAATCAACCATTTATTATTAGAAACACTAAAATGCCTGGTGATATTTCACATCTACTAGGTTTTATTATGAATTAGTAGTTACGTCTTGTTTGCAGAAACACCTCGGGAGAGCTACAATCAATCCGATATATAAAAATGTTGTTGCGAGTTTACCTTGTGACAGGTTTTTCGTTTGAGCAGCCCCTGGCTAGATTCTCTATTATTACCCTTGAGGGAAGGGGAGCATTTCTGAATATTTCTCGATAAACTGAAACATTCCTTCTTACTATACCCATGATTGTCTATTACTCAGTGATATAATAAATTATAAACATAATTAATGTCTTAATTACAACTGAACTGAGTCTAACATTTCCGAATTATAGTAATAATAAATTTCTATAATTACGAGGGAAAACCATTATAGTCCAGGCGATATCTGTTTTAAAAAGTATAAAAAAAATAGCAAAAAAAATCATTTTTTTTCTTGGATTTCTCGTCGACAACTTAGCAACTATTCATTTTAGACAATAATGGAAGAGGAAAAAAGTTTTGTAATTAAATTTTGAACAAGATAGAGTTAGTTGCAATTCGAAAAAATAATTATTATTATTGCAAAAATTATGGAAAATCATTTAAAAAATTGCAAAAAAAGCTAGTTTATTTGTCAATTTTTTTCAGACAATTGAATAATAACTAGGATCTTCATACTTTTCCCAATTAAACTTCTTAGTGCATAGAATTATCACACCAAATTTCATCCCATTCGGTTCGATAGTTTTTGCATAATAATTGTTTAAATTTTTTATTTTTTTTAATTAAAAAATTTTCAAAATCAAATTTCTAAAAATCTAAAGCCATTGAATACTTAAATTTCACCTTAAAAAGAAGAGCTCTCAAGCTTTAAAGTGGTTTTTGAAAAATTCAAATCAGACGATTAGGTGAGCCGTAGTGATTGTTTAAACATTTCCGCAATTTTCACGCTTATAATCAACTGCAATAATTTAATGTTTTTTTCAAATTTTTTTTTTATTTTAAAATGTGGTTTGAAAATACTCGGAAAGACGAGTATTTAAAAAAAAACTTATGATCCGCCCATTATTTTCTGAGTTAATGTCCCGTTAATGTTAACCCTTATTTACAGCAAATCTATAAGAGTATAAGGGCTGTTTTTTGAACTAATAGGTTTGTCATTCCGAGTACTTTTCAGATATAAATTTTCAAAATTTGCAATCACGGGTGTCCCATTTAAAATGTCACTCAAAGATATTCAAGACCGCGAACCGATCTGAATTCTCGAGTTGAAAAATGCTCTGGGTATTGCACCCATTGCCTAGGGCAAATCTGTAAAAATACTTACAAAACAGTGGAAGTAGACGAGTTCGAAATCGATTTTGAAGAAGACATGTCAGAAGAAAGTGCAAGCGAACTCGACAATCAGATTTCAGAGTCGTTAGAAAATGATATTTTGCAGTTGCAGGACGAGGAAATCGACGACGAAATAGATTGTGATAATACTGATGAGGCATGTGAAAAATCACCAACTAGTAAAAGAATTAGATTAGATTAAATGTAAATAAAAATTGAAATAAATAGTTTAAAATTTGAAAAATCATGAAAAGTGTGTACTGTTTATTGAAGTATCCAAAAGATTCTTATACTTTTTTTATATAAATAAAAAATAATTTTTAGATAAATATTTTAAGAATAAACGAAAAAATTAAAATTTATTTTTTTTGAAAGATTTTTAGAAATTTATTGTACAACTAAAAATTAATACTAATTTTCAGTTGTTTATTTAAATAATTATTGATTAAACAATTTTATAATATTTAAACAAACTTACTAGTATTACCTGGTGCAACATGCAAAAATTTTGGTCGTGAATATTAACATAGTAAATAAATAAACATAATAAATTAATCATTTTTTAAAGTAACTGTTTATCTGTATGTCAAAAGTCCCATATGATAAATGAATTTTTTAAGTAGAGAGACATCAATTTAAAAAAAAATCATCGAAATTGGTCCATTAGAAGCTGAGATAAGTGAAATTTTTCCGAGCGTCGCAGTTTTAAACTCGAAAATTCAGATCGGAGTAGATGTGTGTTTGCTCCCCCTACCACTGATTTCACGCGGTCTTGAATATCTTTGAGTGACATTTTAAATGGGACGCCCGTGATTGCAAATTTTGAAAAATTATATCAGGAAAGTACTCGGGATGACACACCTATTAGTTCAAAAAACAGCCCTTATGCCCTTATAGTTTTGCTGTAAATAAGGGCTATAACTCCGAAAATAATGGGCGGATCATCAGGTTTTTTTTTTAAAAGTACTCGTCTTTCCGAGTACTTTCAAACTATATTTTAAAATAAAAAAAAAATTAAAAAAACATTAAATTATTGCAATTTTTTATAAGCGTGAAAATTGCTAAAATGTTTAAACAATCACCACGGCTCACCTAAGCCTCCGAATTGAATTTTTCAAAAACCATTTTAAAGCTTGAGAGCTCTTCTTTTTGTGGTGAAATTTTCAAGTATTCAAAGGCTTTAGATCTTTAGAAATTTGATTTTGAAAATTTTTTAATTAAAAAAAAATAAAAAATTTAAACAATTATTATGTAAAAATTATCTAACCGAATTGGATGAAATTTAGTGTGATGATTCTATGCACTAAGAAGTTTAATTGGGAAAAGTATGAAGATCCTAGGTATTATTCAAGTGTCTGAAAAAAATTGAAAAATAAACTAGCATTTTTTGCAATTTTTTAAATTATTTTTCAGATTTTTGCAATAACAATAATTATTGTTTCGAATTGCAACTAACTCTATCCTGATCAAAATTTAATTACAAAACTTTTTTCCTCTTCCATTTTTGTCAAAAATGAATAGTTGCTAAGTTGTCGACGAGAAATTCAAGAAAAAAATGATTTCTTTTGCTATTTTTTTATACTTTTTTGCAATAACAATTAAGCCCACGTTTTTTTTATTTGCATAGAAAAACTATAATTTCTGATGTTATTTAGAAGCCGTTAAAACAAAAATCTTCGATCATATGCGTTTTACCCAACCCAAAACAAATACCGCCTGGACTATTATACAAGTAATACAAGTGCGTTTAAAAGTAAACAGGACCTTTTAAAAGTAAGAAAAACAAAAAGTTTTTTAGGTAAAACCGATTTATTTTATTCAAAATAGTTCCCTTTTGGATGGCGTCTGCGTACACAAAACGCTTTCATTTCATCGGCAAATGCATTTTTCCGAAAAGGTAAAAATTAAATAAATGCTGGGAATGGTTGACAGTTAAAATGCGATTTTTAGTAAAAAAATCGGTCACATATATCGATCGATAATATAGCGCATTATCGTTGTTACGGTTTCTTAAGTGTTTTGTTAATTTAAATTTAGTTTTCCGCACTTAATACCCCCCTCCATACTTTTTTTACATTCACTCCATTCCCGATACATATCGAGAGCTTCATGGTTCGACAAGGACGTCTTCGAATCTATCGAGCCACGTGTGTGCACGTCTCTAATTCCGCTTTCGGATATAAATATATGTGTAGAAGGATGAAGACAATCTCAAATGAGTCGAATCCGAGTTGCTCGACATCCCTTCTTGTATTTTGATTTTCTATATTTTACAGTCCATTAATTAATATATTTAACAATCGTGTAACAAACGCCAACTTTCTTCTACCCGATATTCTCGCTGAATACGATGCACCAAACATTTCAAAAGCCTAAGATTGTGTATTAACGGTTGGCCCAGTGTAACGAATTCTTTGTAGACAATGCCCTTGGAATCATGAAAGCAAATCAACATTGTCTTCATTTTTAACTTCTCCAAACTAGATTTTTTGGGTTTTGACTCGTCTGGTGCCTTTCACTCGACACTTTGGTAAATACAACCTAATATTAGGTCCTTGTTCGATGCTCATTTTTGTACCGATATCACTTCAGACGCAATAACTCCACTTCTATTCGTCCAAATGTCATGAAATTTTGACAGCACATCAGTACCTTTCCGACGTATCTAATTGCCAATAGATGACCTCACTAGAAATGTCTGGTTTTGAAAAGTCACGTTTACCTTGGAACCTTGTATAATTCGCCTGTACTCAAACTCGTAAGATTTTGTTTAATCTTTTTCGTGTTAATCTCAGTGTGTTGTATTATATGAACTTCTAACCCAGCAGTTGTTCTCTCAAACCATAAACGAATATAAACAAGAAAATAAGTAACAACCAATGAACTGAAAACGCCAGTCATCACACGTTTCATCATGGTGAGGGAAAAAATATTATGATTCACTTCTTCATGAACAAGTGACCGGAACATCATTAACCAGTGCACACAGCAAACAAATACCGGCCAGAGAACTTAATCTTCAGCTTCAGAGTTTGAGGTTGTGACACAAGTAGAATTATTCATCAATCAATTGTCAAGAAACAAATATTGATATTTAAAATTAGATCTAATCCTTATAAGAAATTGGACTGTGTATGTAATACACTTACATAAATTCATCAATTTCTTCATCAATGAATTAATGAATTTCCTTGATTGTGTAAAATTGCTACAATAAAGTGAAATTCTCAGTAGTATCCGATACAGTGACATGTACAGGGTGATTCACTATATTTTTACCCCCCCCCTCTTTATCTTTTTTGTTCTAAGAGTTATAAAAAAATGTGAAATACATAAATTGCACGATTTTTTAATAAGTTTTCAAAAATTATGGCAGCAAAACAAATGGGAATGTTAACTTTGTTAATTTAAATTAAACACCCTGTATATTTTTACATATTTGGATAGAACGATCCCTGTCGAGTATAGTCATATAGGGTTTGTTGGGTCCAGTTCCAACAATAAGCGAGATAATAATAAAAACGAAAAGAAGGTGTTTTATTAAAAAAATTAGATCTTGTAATTAGACCTCTTTTAATAGTATCTTGCTTATTGTTAGAGATGGATCCAACAAACCCAATATGACTATACTCGACAAGAAATATTCTATCCAAATATGTAAAACCATACAGGATGTTCCATTTAAATTAACAAAGTTAACATCCGCAGCCATTTTCTTTAGACATCATTAGTTTTTCTGCTATCATTTTCGAAAAATTCATAAAAAATCATGCAACTTTTGTATATCACAATTATTTGTAACTCCATAAACAAAAAAGTTAATGGGGGGGGGGTCAAAATATAGTGAATCATCCTGTACAGGATTGGTCATTATAATCTGACAACTTATTGTGAGTTTATTAGGTTTTATTAGGGTTTTTTCGCGTTGATTACCTAACCACCGTCCGGTCATTTACAGAACCTTATTTATTAATCAGTTGCAATTTACAAAAGATGGGGTAAATAAATAACTCAAGAAACGACTACAATACCCATCTGCAAACGCTTATGTAATTCACAGTACAGATTTACTGTATAGTTCTTTTCATATATATTGTAGAAATAAAAAACTCTTTTATATTGCCGATAACGACAAAAACAGGGTCGTAAATACTTGTCTGCCTAGCAGAACAGGGTCGGATTTAGGCAAAGTTTACAGAATATAATATTTAAGTCTCCCTTCACTACACAATCGCTGTAAATTGAAAACAATCGCAGTGAATTATAAAAGTTATCCAATAAAAAACTTGTAATAACAAAAATCACTACTCAAAACACTACTCTAAGAAATAAGAATGACAGCATTGCAGCACCAACTCCCGTCCTGTACCGCGAAAACTGAACTATCGGAAATTTAAAGCAATGAGTTCACCGTATCTAATTGTTGATTGTCTCTGTCTCACATTAGGAATTTGAGAACAACGTACGTCTTAGAGAAATGTTCAGAATCTGTTTTGTTGCCAGCCTAGCTGTGTTGCCAAATGTTTCGGCGAGTTAGTATTGTACTAAAAATGAACAACATACATTTCAAGAATGAAGTGAATAATGCAATTATTCTTTAAATAAATGTATGCAAATTCAGCCTATTATATTTTCAGAACATAACTTAATATTATAAACGTAAATATCTGAATAAATTAATTTCATTTAATTTATCAATTATTCATTTAGGGAATATTTTTACATATCGGCAACACAGGGCCCACGTCGGCGGTTCAAGACCCTGCCCACCTAGGGTAAAGCAGAGCAACCTTTAAATTGAATACCTGACAAGATATGTAATTATTGATTAATATCACTTTATTTCTCATTACTTTTGTATTCAATTTATCTAGATGAGTGTACCTGATAAGAGCATTATGATTTGTGACATAAATTAGCTGTTATAACATTTATTTTCTACGGACAATTAAAAATTGTCTTGCCCTACTCTCCCCTTATCACACTTACCGGCAGGTTTTGACATTTTTTATGTCTACTATAAGTATGAAAAGAACTATAAATGTTTGGGTAGATCTACAAGAATGGCAATCGAAATCTACGGATTATAATTTATTTTTTGTCGTGTGTTTTTATCATGCGTATTTAAATAATCATCAAAGTGTAACAAGAAAAAGAGACGTCACTGAAATTACTTTTTTACGTTCTTTTCGATAATCGTATGGGAATACCAAAAACATTCATACGGGGCCATGTTTCTAGAGTTACAAAAAAAATTAAAAATTTTGTAGTCCGTACCTGCGATACATATTATTTAAAGAAAATAAGGTTTAAAATATGCATTCTTATTTATAACATCTACCCTCAATTAAGCCTTCGCTAATTTTACTTGCAACACCATTTTTATCATGTGTCCTTCACGTAATTTAGTTTTAGAAGCCGCAGTCTCGTATATTCAATAGCTTATTTAAATAACCACCAAAGTGTAACAAAAAAAAGAAACACGTCTTTAAAATCACTTTTTTATGCTCTTTCCGAATATCGTAAGGGAATTTCAAAAAAATACATACAGAGTGTTGTTTTCTAGACTTGCACAAAAAATTTACAATTTGTTGCAGTCCGGACCTGGATTTTTTTGCTGTCATACATGCATACATGAAGTATCGTGAGTGCATTAACCCTACCAAATATGAACCCATTATTCCATTCCCTACCAAAGTTATGACATAAAGCAGTTTTGACCAAAAATCATAAATCACCCTGTATCACAATAAAGAATGGCCAAGGATCTATTTCTATAGTTACCTTAGATATCCTCTATCTCCCATTAAGCTAGGTCCCTCTCGTGATGCAACACCCTGTATATAAAGCCATATAACTTTTATTTATTATTGATAAATTAATTTAACATACGTCTTTATTAAATAAAAATGAATTACATACTCAAAAATAAGTAATAAAACAATATTGTCATAAATTCAG
>NW_019416360.1:622548-633444 GCF_000390285.2 Anoplophora glabripennis
CTATTTGCATCCAGGTTTACAAACCATGCATTTTCTATTATCTCAACAATTTTGGATTTTATCTTCGAAAAGAGCAATAAAATATTGCTTATCTCGTTGTCACACTTGTTTTCGTGTGAATCCTAAACCTATTGCACCGTTTATGGGCAATCTTCCAAGTTGCCGTGTCAATCAAGTTAAACCATTTTCTTGCGTAGGTATTGATTTTGCTGGCCCATTTCGTATAACGATGTCTCGAATTCGAGGATCCAAGTCACTCAAAGCCTATATCTGTGTCTTCGTTTGCTTTGCTACAAAAGCTATCCATTTAGAGGTGGCATCGGATTTATCTACTGAAGCTTTCTTAGCCGCATTACGACGATTCATAGCTCGTAGAGGTCGTTGCAATAAAATATTTAGTGACTGTGGTAGTAACTTTGTAGGGGCATATAACCAACTACTCCAAACTATGAAGGAAGCGGGAGAACGAGAGGCAATAGATTGGAGCTTTAATCCCCCCTCAGCTCCTCATTTTGGAGGGCTATGGGAGGCGGGAGTCAAATCCTTTAAGTCTCACTTCATTCGCATAGTGGGAGAGCAAATTTTAACCTTTGAAGAACTAAACACTGTAGCTGTTCAAATAGAGGCTATATTGAATTCGCGTCCTTTATGTGCAACTAGCTCTGATCCTAATGACTTAACTCCTTTATCACCGGGTCATTTTCTAACATTAGAGCCACTTTCATCTCTTCCAGAACTCGATGTGACTTCATTAAAGATTAATCGTTTAAGCCGCTGGCAATTGTTGCAAAATATGCATCAGCACTTTTGGCAGCGCTGGTCGCGCGAATATCTAAATACATTGCAACAACGCCAAAAATGGAATCAAAGCTGTAGCAAAATTGAAGAGAACACAATGGTTCTTATTAAAAACGAGCAAACGCCTCCCCTGAAATGGCGTCTGGGTCGAATAATAAAACTCCATCCAGGATCGGATGGTATATCTAGAGTAGCCACTGTTCGTACCTCTCAAGGTATCGTTCAACGTCCTGTGGTAAAATTATGTGTTCTACCCTCTCACTGAAAAAAAAAAATATACATTTTGGTGGGCGGCATGTTTAGGATAGTTAGTTTTAGATTAGTTTAGTTAGTAGGAAAATAGTTATAACTTGTAACAATATTATTTTAATCCTTTTTCGTTTGCTATAACTCTAATTGGCGCGGTTAAACCACCCAAACGAATTATTTTGTCGCAACTGCGCAAAACGTAGAAGTCGACTAGAACGTGTCGTGGTACCAGGCCTGGTGGTGTTGTGTTTTATTGTTGATCGTTGATTGAAAACCTATAGCTATTTTTGAAGATAAATCGTTGTTAACCCCCAATTTGCAGAAGATTGAAGCCAGTGGTAAGTTGTGACATTATTCTCGTTTGTTTGGGTGTTCGCCTAAGAATTTCCCGGAAATACAGTCTATCCATTCGCGCAGACAATTCTTTAAATTTTGAAATATATATACACTAATATTTGTGAGAGATTTCAAAACACTATCCAACATAATGTAACCCGAGGGGTTATTTATTTAATTATCTAACTACCGTTATGACCGGTATCATAACGAGACTGGATTTCAAAGGAGTTTACTATTTCATTCTCGAAAGGGAGTTATAATTATCATTATCCTTTGATTAATAGGTGGGAACTTAGAAATATTGTAGGTTCAGAGAATGAATTTCAGGCACTTACCCTCTATCGCTTACGTAGAACGTAATCCAGTGGCTGGCTATACAGGGTGACACTGAAGTTGAGAGAAACAAAAAGAAACACCAAAACTTCCAGGAAGGGTTTTAATAATAATAAACAACACAACAAGCAAAATAACAACACAACGGCTCGAACAACATTATTAAACACGCGACAGCGTACCGAGGTTCAGAGAATGCGCGCTCCATAGCAAAATTTGGAAAAACTTTATCCATTATTAAATTTAATTAACTAACCCGATACTCTAAAACAAAGTCGACTGCTCAATGTGGAACATAAGGAAGAACTGACTTTTTCGAGATCTTTCCCGAATTCGACACTTCGCTTCGACACGCCCATTTCTTGTATCCAGAAGTTTCTGTTCTTATCTTATTGGCGGGAACCCTGAATGTCGGGATGCTTTGGNATAGTTGAAATAAGTGTTCACGTTGACACACAAGTTTTCATGCACCATTATTATATATGTCAATAAAAATCCTTAGAAAAATTTACAGATTTAAAATATCTTTCTTTCATTTTTCATGATATCGCCTTATTAAAGAAACGATTTCATTTCTAGTAAAATCAACATTTCTGGAATAAGTTCATACTATGTTTTACTTGCACTGTTTCAATAAAGGATAAAATCAAAATTAGCTACATGAAATTTCCCGTTTAACTTTACCCGAAGCGCGTCAAGATTAAAGTTGAGGAGCATAGGTATGACTTAAATAGGCATGTAAGCTTCGTGTGGCTGAAAATATTTTAACATAGTTTTCTGTCCTTAACGCTATGAAAATTTAAATTATTCCAGTTAACTTCTCAAACTACTAAGTAATTATAAAATTAAATCTGTAAATTTCACTGACGCGGAACATTTGCGACTTGGAATGTTATGCATATGAAATATCTTGAATAATTTAGGGCAGACGTGGAAAATCAGATAACTATTATTACATTACCTCAGTCAGCGGATGTTAAGTGCAAAATTTGGTAGTTTTGGTTGAAATATGTTAAATAACCTTATTGTTGATGAAGTTTTATTAAGTTTATCCTGTTTCAGCATGTCTTTGAAATTACATACGAACATAGTCGGTTATAGAGACAAACATAAATGTAGAGGCAAAAAATATTAAGAGCTAGTGCTATTATTTGCCGCGCGATAGTGACATTTTGGGTTTGGCAGCAAATGACTCAACTCTCTTGTAAATAATAATAATGAAATTAACATCTTTTAAAAATTTTAAATATCCTTTTGATAGTAAAGCAGCATCCTATATCAACACAAAAAAAAAGATCAGTGGGAGAAATAATTAATTTTCTTATATGTCAAATATACCAAATACAAATACGAAACAGACTTTAATTAATATTTCTTAGTACACTTTAGCAGAATAATAATGAAACAACAATAATCTAAGTCTTTCGAAATGATTCTAAAGCAATATCCACAAAAAATTAACCGTTTACAAAAACTATTAAGCTGAGTACCAAAGCAGTTTTATACGAGGGTTGCCTTTTATATTTCGGAAATAGAGAACAAAAAAAAAGAAATTTATCATAGCATATGGCTTTACTGTTTTTTTAAATATTTTCCATGAAGATCGACACATTTTTGCACGCACTAGAAACCAATTTTTGAAGCACTTTTTCCATTCCGATTGAGGTACTTCGAAAACATGAATTTTGAACACATCAACTGCTCCTTCAGGAATAAAAAAACATAGACCTCGTAATTTATCCCTCATGAGTTATGACTTCGACTCTTTCAGTTATCAAAAAACCGCTTGTTTAAGCCGATGTGGGAGAGCTGGCATTGTCCTGGTGGAGAATGATACATCTTCGGCGGTTGGTTTTCCTTGTTTTTTCCGAAGGCTTCTGGCAAACAAATGGTTGTGTACCATTCAGAATTGACCATCCGACGTTGCACTAATGGTACAGTTACCACATGTCCGGTTTTTTCGAAAAAACTGTCGACCATTTGCTTAGAAGTGCTTTGTGCGGTAACAACTTTTGTTGGATTTGGCTCATCTTGAAAGACCCATACAGTCGACTGCTGTTTACTTTCGGTGTCATACGTATGGATCCATGATTCGATCTGTTACGATGTCATAGACGTGTTTTGAAGCACAGCAATCGTATTACTTTTTTTTGAGAATTTGTCAAACTATGAGGAATCCAACACTATCAAATTTTTTTGCCACCAATGTATGGTGTCCTACTAATGCCCAAGGAATCTCAATCCCACAATAAGTCACATGACGATCTTACAATATCAGTTCACACACAAAGCATCAATGTTTTCTGGAACTACAACCAATTTTGGACAACCTTCACGAAATTCGTCAGTGAGCGATATACCACCAATATACAGTGGTTTTTATGGCGCTTCATCGCCAAGAGTTGAATTAAGTTCTTCAACGTACTGTTGTTGAGTTAATTCACTCCACATCTAAAGTTGTAAAAAATAATCGCACGGAAAAGTTCACGACTTCCATTCTTTGACCGAGATGAATATTTCAAGTCAATGTAAACAACACAAATAACGCCTGTACGTCAAAATGTTCCGAGTAAGTATACCGACAAGAAGTCGAACTGTACGATAGGGACGTCGTTTGTCAGATGGCAGCACCAGTATCCTCCTTTTCCGAAATATAAAAGGCAACACTTGTAGAAACTTAAATCACAGAAACAATGAAGATGATGAATGAAAGAGGAGTTGCACCATCTTCTTCTTGAGAAGTCTACAACAAATAAAATAAGTCAATGTGATTTAACATATAACTTAACATATAATATTAAGGATTTAATAATTTTTTTATTTATTCCAAGCTACATTGAGTCACATTAAGGGAAATATACAAATACTGGCTTATATTTGACATACATATTTTTTGAATCGAAATATACTTATATACAAAGGTTCAACAGGACCTATTTATGAAATTTAAGGTTATGAACCTTTAGTACAGATTTGCAGATAAATGAAAATAAGTTATTCATACCTCTTTTATTAGTGTAGTTATATTTTATTAAACGTGTTTGTGTATCAAATGTCGATTTTAGTGAATGTTGTCTTAATTTCATTTTTTTTTTGCTGGTTTTTTACTTTAACGACACTGTTACCCTGTCAAAGCTTCGTGGTTTTTGTTCACTTGCTTTAAATTACAAAGCAAATTCCTATAAAACGTGCTATAATTTTCCGCAAAACCAGGCATAAGAAATTCCTAGAGTTTCTCAACGATCAATCGCTGTCTTGCTGGGGTCTAGACATGTGTATCTTTTTGTAGGTAAAGACAGTTATGTAAGTGACGTAGATTAGCTATTTATCATATAAGTATACGGGGTGATATGAAAATTGAATCATAAGTAAGTACATGAATAATTTTGCTCAATGTTTGAATTTTCAACTGGCTGAGAACTCTTGTCTAGAACTCAAATGGTGTCGAACTTGACAGTCTTCTGGTTCTAATTATTTTGCTTCCTGAAAATGTCATGCAAAAAAAAAACAAGCAAAAACCTCATTTTTGGGAGCTTATAATGCATGTTATGACTGAGTTATAAGAGAATAACGATGATACGACAGTAGATGAAAGAATCAATAATTATTTTATTTTTATTAACCTTTCTAAACCTTACGAGAATTATCAGTTGTTCACAAATTCTGCTTGCTGTTTATTTTTACATAATATTTAAAAAATGAATTCTCCATTTGTAGTATGTACACATAAACCCGATTCCCTTTTCTTTAGTAAATACGATAGGATAACTTTTAAGAGGCAGATATAATATATGTATTTACTGTAAAGAAAGCTCTTGGGAGTAGTTATATACCAAACCAATTTGTTTGCAGATAGAGAGTTAACACACAAGATTAGCATTTTTTACAGTTTCAATATGTTGTATATTTAAATGGTAAATCCTCATTCTAAAGATAGTCCTGGTTTTAAGCAAAACTCATTAAAAAACTTGATGATTTAACTAGTAATTATTTTGTCGATTATTTTAATCATATAGGTACTTTTAAGGTTTTTATTAAAATTTCAGTTAATTTCAATCATCTATAAATTATGTTTAGCTGTTTTCATCAAACCCGCAAATTAATTATTAAAGATACAATAATGTATTTTTGTCAGATGTTACTTGAAGATTTGCCTAATAATTATTTTGCCGTTATTTTAATCATATACTTTTAAGGTTTTTACGTATGATCAACAATACGAGCCCTCGCAATTAGCAATTTTTGAAATGAATGCTAATAATAGCATTATTATTATGCATAATACATGTTATGCATAATACACGACTGATCTAGAAATCTAACAAAATCCTTCAAAACAAGATATGTTTTTGAAAACATAGAATTGCCTCTGGAGATACACTTCTTGAGAAGGTAATGAAAATGTTTGTATATACTATAGTCTTTAAAAGAACTAGTTAAATTTTCACCCTTTACAAAAGTAGTAACTTTGGATTTTATTTAAGATCGTTAGGTAGGCATATAGGGTGTTAATGAACTGAATGTCAAATATTTTTGCCACATGTCCGTCATGTCGAAATGAGGTAAATACAGAGATTTGTGTTGAGTAAAATGTAATTTTAAAATTTGACTTACCTCAACATTGCAAGAAGCCACCTTTTGAGAACTGGTGATTTTCATAAAAGATGTTCGATGTACCCACCATTTGCTTGCAAACAAGCGTCAGCGCGACGTATCCAATTCGCTCGCACGCGTTGCAACATTGCCACGTCCTTTCGAATCGTATTACAAGCTTCGTCAATACGATGTCGCAGTTGGTCGATGTCACGAATTTCCGTATTTTGCCGAATATTTAGTGGCATGTTTTCCAATAACTGTGGCAAGCGATTTTGCAAAAGATCTAGATATGAAGCACCGTCTATGCGTCTAAGTAATTCAAAAGATCCTATTAAAGTGTCATTAACGATACCGGCCCATATGTTCACTGAAAACTGTTTCTGAAAGGCAAGACAAGGACGTATTTCGTGTGAATTTTCAATAGTCCAGTGGTGAGTGTTGTGAACGTGACAACTGAACTTCTCGTGATGTCCGCCATACAACAGGATGCGAAATATTTACTTGCTGTGCGATATTTCTGGTGATACGATACGGATCTTCTTCGATGAGATCTAAAATCAACTCCTCGACATTTAAGATTCTTAGTGGTCGCCCTGGGCCACCGTCGCGACCTCGACGCGGTTGTACACACCAGTGTCCAAAATTCTGCGCAACAGCAACAAATGTTTGCGGTGTAGCACGTCGTTCAGGATATCTTGCACGGTGCACTTGACAAGCTCTGTGGACATTTTCGTTTATTTCGCCATAAATTATGAGCATATCATAATATTCGCGATTGCTAAATAAATGCGCCATATTAAAATGAAAACTTGGAAATACGGCTTTTAAATGTACTCTCGAAAAACAGCACAGCAATCACTACAACAATATATTACAAACTGACTTTCGAATACAGTCCGGCTTCATAAAAAACCTACAAATTCGTAAAGAGTGTTACAGAATTTTTTTGTAAGTACTCGCCGCTATAAAATACATGTATTTCAGCAGTTGCAAAACAGTTTTAAACACACTTTTAATTAGCTTTTCTCTCTACGACCTTAAACTTCCGATACAAGTTTGTGACATTAGTTAACTTAGTTTTTACTCCTTTTGCACCCCTTTAAATTTTTGACATAAGTTCATTAACACCCTGTATATTACTTCCTTGTGGAATTCCACATGAAGCTGTAAACCTGACAAATTAAAACTACGAAAGAAATACACACGAATTGCTAGATTATATTATATTTTCTACAAAACAATCCAGATTTGACTGTTCGAATGCTTTAGTTTAGATAGATCAACCTGCCTGTTTGTCCATAATTTCACATATAGTTGAACGTCCGTTAATAAAGTTGTTATAGTATATAGACAATATATGATGGTAAAGCTGACTCTAAAGAAGATTCATAAAAATTTTGCAAACATTAGAAATAATAGAAATAGCTCTGAAATTTTCAACAAAACAGAATTAAGGTTATTATCTATACTGTTGTAATGGTAGAGGTTTTTAAGTAATTATTTTAAAGTTTAGTTAATACAGACGCAAGGTTATGTGCAGAATCTAGTAATACGGATGCAGGCAGGTCTGGTGATGCTACTGACCAATGATCTTATTTGCATGCTAGACATTGAGAGTGCGTTTTATAGCTGGACGGGAGATTCTGCTCATAGAGTAGTTGCTACAATTAGTTACAAAATAACATATATCTGTAATTTAAATATAAGACCTAAAATTATGGTGTCCATCATTAGTTAGTAGAGTTATTTCAAAATCTTATGAGATTTGACCTTCATATGCGCAGAAACATAATTCCGACCGTCGCCGTCGCCTAAATTATTCTACGTTCTAAAAACATTACATCCATTATTCACAATCTATCTCGAGCTTTGCTCCGATTACAAATATCATAATAAAATGCCTTATTCTTTATTATTTTAATTTAAGCAATAAAAATACATATAAGGAACGTTAGCCAGTTGAATTTATTGATGTCCGAGCGACGTAGTTCATTTCTGGTTGTAATGAGGCACGTGGTCTAATTCTGAGTCAATGTTTTCACAACGTGCTTATTGGAAGAATTATGTGGATACGCCACGCCTTTCGCGCATTTCGCGGCTCATGAGATTTTGAAACTACTCTAATCTTGTTGGTAAGATGAGATATCTATTGTATACCTAGATTTTTAATATCAAAGAGCATTGTTTGATTTAACTTTTAAAAAAAAGTAAAACTGTTGGATTATAATAATTGTTCAACTCTTGTTTTCCTCATTTTTCCGTAAACGCGCCGAATCTTTGTGTTTTGTTATTAGCACTATGACTTTCATTTTTTTATTGTTCACTTATTTCATGTCCGTAAACTTCACTGCAAGTTGTAAAAATAAGCGCATATTCCTAATCGTATTCAGTGTGATTTGTTGCAAGCGAATATCGTAATTTGTAGACTCGTAACAAATGCAGCGCTTTTGGTAAAGGCACCTGTACTGTTAGTGTAGATCTGTATACCGATACATAAAATTATCTCCTTTTGTTCGCAGGTTCACCAACCCGTGGAAATAGGGTAGGCCTCGGCATTCTCATCACCGATAAACCCGATAATAGACAAGATAGAAACTCGGAGATATAAACCCAAATGAAAATAAAGTCCGCATTTGACATGACCCAGTGTATCACCCGGGTTACCTGCGAAACGTGCTTCCTGCGTCTGATTTTAAATAAAGGCTAGTTGACACAGGACGCCGCCATGGGAGTGGAAAAATGGCCCCTTCTCTTAGCTGTTCTGGTCCTGCGCTGTCTCAACGTGTTCGTCGTTGCTCAAGGTATGTTCAATTTAATGAAAAGTTTGTGCCACGCTCTGGGTGTGTTTGTCTCTTTCATATAAATACCCTAGGGTCGCTGCGTTAGTAAACAAAGTAGATGTTTGTATGCTTCCACATAAGGGATGAATAGCATCTGACAGTTTTCGAGAAAATTTGTAATACTTAACCTGAAGTCATACTCGTTTATACTTACTGACATCCGAATGTGTTTGTTACAAACAGGGGTATGGTATGGTAGTTTACGAGCACATTCTATGACAAATATGGGAAAAACTTTATACAGGACGTTTGCCAAACTTTAATGGCGTATTTTATCGATGAAAATAATCAAGTTTTGTCCCATAACAATTTTTGATAGAACACTTCCCTACGGAGATACAAGGTGTAAAATGTTTCAAATATTTATATTATTTTTCCCGCAACTTCACTGACAAAAGATTGAGTGATAAAATTTGGAGAATGACATTTTTTTAGTAGGGACCATTTTTTCATGGATTCCAAAATATATCCCAGTGGCGTAGTTATTTGGGGAAGTAGGGAACATTTTTTTGAAAAAAAAAATCGTACGCCACTGGTTTTTTAAATAATTTTAAATGTTTTTAAAATGTACAATCAATTTGTGGCAATAAAGTATTCTTGTAAAGAATACGTAAAATTTACTGGTTTTTAAATAATTGGGAAATCAAATAAGAAGATACTTAAGTACCTACGTTGCTATTTACCATTTTCTATTGATTATTAAATGTGTAACAATAAATCCAACTTCTAATATTTGTGAGAGATTTCAAAACACTATCCAACATAATGTAACCCGAGTTATTTATTTAATTGTCTAACTACCGTTATGACCGGTATCATAACGAGACTGGATTTCAAAGGAGTTTACTATTTCATTCTCGAAAGGGAGTTATAATTATCATTATCCTTTGATTAATAGGTGGGAACTTAGAAATATTGTAGGTTCAGAGAATGAATTTCAGGAACTTACCCTCTATCGCTTACGTAGAACGTAATCCAGTGGCTGGCTATACAGGGTGACACTGAAGTTGAGAGAAACAAAAAGAAACACCAAAACTTCCAGGAAGGGTTTTAATAACAATAAACAACACAACAAGCAAAATAACACAACGGCTCGAACAACATTATTAAACACGCGACAGCGTACCGAGATTCAGGGAATGCGCGCTCCATAGCAAAATTTGGAAAAACTATATCCATTATTAAATTTAATTAACTAACCCGATACTCTAAAACAAAGTCGACTGCTCAATGTGGAACATAAGGACGAACTGACTTTTTCGAGATCTTTGCGTCCCGGATTTTGTTACAATAACAAGAAATGTATTTTACAGTTGAGATGAATTGAATACCATATTTTTTTTTATTAAAATCTGTTTTTAGTTGTATGAAAAATAACAAACCTTTTGCAATACAAAAAACAGTAGCGTTGTATAGTGTTTTGAAATCTCTCAAAAATATTAGGTATAGCCCAGTAACTACGCCACTGGAATATATTTTGGAATAAGTTATCCATGAAAAAATAGTCCCTACTAAAAAATGTCATCCCCCAAATTTTATTACTAAATATTTTTTGACAGTGAAGTTACAGGAAAAATCATATAAATATTTAAAATTTTTAGTACCCTTATGTCTGTAGGGAAGCGTCCTATAAAAAATTTTTATAGGGCAAATCTTGATTATTTTCATCGGTAGAATACGCTATTAAAGTTGGGCAAAACTTATCATTAACACCCTATACAAGTGTCAGTTTTTGCTGATG
>NW_019416360.1:634201-655337 GCF_000390285.2 Anoplophora glabripennis
ACTGCCTGTTTTTCGGAGATGATCTCTTCTGAATTCGACACCTCACTTCGACAAGTCCATTTCTTGGGTCCAGAAGTTTCTGTTCTTATCTTAATGGCGGGAACCCTGAATGTCGGGACGCTTTGGCATAACTATGCCATGTTAATAATTGTCTAATGGACTGAATTTACATTTATATAAATAATTGTGACTTACAAGTAACCCTAGCCTTCCTCTAGCGACTCCGTGTAGCAAATACGGGACGGATTAGTCGATCTCATTTAATCTACTCTTATAGCTTGGAAAATCCGTCAAAAAACCAGCTACTTTATCTGTTACTTTCTTTTCCAATTACTATCAATTTAACAATTTGATTTAATTCTACTTTGGAACATCTACGCTCTTCTCGTGATTTCGCGCGTTATTAAAAATATGGGTTTCTACCCAGACGCAACAGATGACTGTCACATGGCCCCGACTCTAAGTGAACTTGTTCAAAAGATATTGCTAAATTTCCATACCTACTTGAGAGCCATTCACTTTCCGATAAATTAATGTTGACTGAAATATTTTACTTTTTGGCTGCTCCGTTCCGAGAACTATCATATAAAATACCACGCGTCCCGGATTTTGTTACAATAACAAGAAATGTATTTTACAGTTGAGATGAATTGAATACCATATTTTTTTTTATTAAAATCTGTTTTTAGTTGTATGAAAAATAACAAACCTTTTGCAATACAAAAAACAGTAGCGTTGTATAGTGTTTTGAAATCTCTCAAAAATATTAGGTATAGCCCAGTAACTACGCCACTGGAATATATTTTGGAATAAGTTATCCATGAAAAAATAGTCCCTACTAAAAAATGTCATCCCCCAAATTTTATTACTAAATATTTTTTGACAGTGAAGTTACAGGAAAAATCATATAAATATTTAAAATTTTTAGTACCCTTATGTCTGTAGGGAAGCGTCCTATCAAAAATTTTTATAGGGAAAATCTTGATTATTTTCATCGGTAGAATACGCTATTAAAGTTGGGCAAAACTTATCATTAACACCCTATATAAACGTAGTCCAAGAAATAATGGAGCTGTATTGAAGCCCTGTAAGTGCTGATTTTTTTTTATGTCAGATATCTTCAAAATCGTTCGAAACAGGAACATGGAATTTGGAATATGACTAATATTTTCAGATCGAATTGTTTTCTGAATTTAAATCAGAAGCATCCCAGATTGGGAAAATTGTGGATAATACTGTTCTAATTTCTTAGTATGTGTATCAACTATGGGGACCAAGCACTACAAATTTCAGACAGTTCTATACTAAGGTACCTTTGCATGGTTTCGTTATTGATAATTATCTTTGACAAAAGAATATAAGAACTTTCCAAACTGACCGAACAAAAATATAATTGAATAAATTATAACAGTTTCAACAAATGAAATAAAATTTAACTTAAAATCTCTAAAATAAAAGATGTAACTGAGTGTTACATCTGGTGGTCACTGGTCACCTAACCTAAACTAACAACCTAAGACCTACAAAGAGCGATAATCCTGCTCGACTCCGCTCCATCCGAGGTCATACATCCAACCAAGGATAATGGCGCAGATTGTTCGTCGTTTATAATCTATGACTCATGAGGCCGAACAAGTTCAAAACCGTATATGTCTGGTGTGTTCGGCAGACGAATGATTCTAGGTGTATTTAATGATATTGCTCTTGTAACCCATCCAATGCTAGTTGGAGCATATAACCAGTAGAATATTTCTATTCGGTTCTATCTTTCATGACTTGCCATCAATTCAACAGCCACTTCTTTTGGCATGTCATATAATAATTTGTAGAACAATTTTGTGTTCAGAGGGTGCAATCTCCAGGAACCACATAAGATTTTTTGCTGCTAAATTCCTTAACATTTTTTTATCAAAGTATTCACCACAATCAGGTAGAACAAAAATTATCCCCACTTCTGATTCGCCTGATTATTAATATACATCGTTTTTTTGACCAACTGTGGCTCCTTTAGGAGTAATATCCTAGTCTAAGTTAGTAAACTTTTTTCTTATTTCTAGTCGTGAATTGTGTTGCTAATATATTTCACGCTAATTTCGAGGTAGGTACCCTTCATAATACAGAAATATAGGGAAATCTCAGTGTTTCAGTTATGTTTTTGTCCATAAATATTATATTACTAAAGCATGGGACATCGAATGTATAACAGAAGAAGTACGTTTTTTTATAATCATTTTAGAGAGGCCGATTTTAACTGGAATAAAATTTGATGTAACAGCTTTTGAAAATGGAGATATTCATGTAAGCACTATAGTGGAGTGCAAGTAAAGAAAGGAACTTACAACTATCTCCTAATAAATACTAAACAATGAAGGTACTACATTTCTCATATTAGAGATAACCCATAATACATATAAGTAATACATAATTAGGGAAAATGAAAAAAAGGGAAATGAAAAAAGTTATAGCTGAACAAAATTATGAACAATTACGAACAAAATGAATTAAGTTTTTAATTTAAATACTTATTTAGTTTTTATTTATTTTTTCCTTAAATATAGAAAAAGCTACAAAAGCCGAAATTAGGTACATTTTTCGTATTTAATTTTCAATGAGGAATCACCTCTTAATTCATCCTAATTTTTTCGCAGTTTATTTATTTACACCTTGTATATTATATTCTTTTACAACTAAATGCTGGCATAGGGGGCGTTTTCAAAATCTTTTCATTTTAAGAAGTAGTTACTTAGACCATTTTAAGCAAAAAAAGACTTAGAGAATCAAAGACTCCAAAGAGTTACTGGTTTTTAAAGTTCTGAGATGTTAAAATTAAAAACAACTACATTTATTTCAATTTTCCTGAAGACATTTGATGACTCATTTCTGGCATAAATTTACAAAATTAGTGATCAGAGCTAACATATTCTTTTAAATTTCTACTTCTCGTTTTGCTAAAATCAGGATATGAAGCTTTGCTCTTTAAGGATTTTTGATCTAATATGAACCAAAAAACAATTTATACAGTTCTAGTACAGACAATATAGCTTATCGATCTAAGCTATATTGTCTGTAGTTCTAGTAAGGACTTGGAATATATCAGGTTATCATTTCTACATTTTCGCTTGTCTTTTCAAAAGTAATGGTAAACTGCTTCAAAATTCCTATAGAAATAAATCAATAGTATGGGTAATTCTTTCCTGAAATTGCATTTTACATGATTTTCGTACCTACAAAATATTATAATTTTCACCAAAAACTGGAGAATTCTCTCCCCAATAAAATTTACTCACAAATTACCAATGACTATATTTTCAGCTCCCCTTACTGAAAAAAGTATTTGGTGTGGAGGCTAAATTAATGTCACATCAAGAATACGTAGGTGTAAAGTTTTCCTTGGAGTTTTTAATAAAACTTCTCTGCAAAAGAATTTTACAATTTTCAATTCCTTCAACTTATCCACGTCGTAAAATGTTTATATCATACACCCCTATATTGGGATATATTGTTTTTCCTTTCATATATTCCTAAATTAGTTCGCTTCTTTTTTTTATAAATTTTCGCGCTACACGCCTTTGTACTTATTTAATACGTATAAAATTTGTGCCGTTTCGACGCCTACAGACCAAACCATGGCAACACTATGTGCTTTTAAGGTATATATTTTATCCCGTATATCAAAAAGAGTCCATAAAATATACCATGTTTAGGTTTCCGAAATTCATTCTCGACGAATATAAAAGACTTCTAACTCATGGTATAGCAGGAGAATGTTTTTTCCTTTATTTGAATTTACGGTTTTGAGAAATTTATAGATATGTTTGCACTCTGAGCCTTAAAAGTACTGTTGCGGTGTATATTAACACCTATAACAAATTGTTTGCTAAAACAATAAGTGAATTTCCAAGGTTATTTGACAGCTGTTAGACCATAGTAACATTGCAAGCGATTTGCACTTGCCCTATGTTTGTGCCTTTAGAGAAATCCAGAACGATTGAAAGTAACGCCATGCGCAGAAATTATAAAAATCTATTGTCAGAAATATTATCTCGACATTTTCTCTTAGCTGATAGCTTATAATTAATCCTAAATGACTAATCAGCATTCAGAATAGCTCAGATGAACTCTCAACTAAATAGAACAGGATAATGACAGCAATGAATCAGTATTGTCAACAGTGGCGTACCTAGAATTTTTGCCGCTCGGGGCGGTCTCCAATTTGCCGCCCTTTCTAAGTCAATTAAATGGTGGTTTTTATAAATTAATAAACATAAGTAAATAAATAATT
This sequence comes from Anoplophora glabripennis, assembly GCF_000390285.2. Lineage (NCBI taxonomy): Eukaryota > Metazoa > Arthropoda > Insecta > Coleoptera > Cerambycidae > Anoplophora > Anoplophora glabripennis. The sequence continues at coordinate 638,484 of NW_019416360.1, forward strand.
GTAATTGAGACAAACTATAGGTGGGGAACTTTTTTGCCATTGTATGCCAGATTTAAATTAGGTAGTAATAAAGTAGGCCGCATAAGTTGATATAATCCAATAAAGTTGTGCTCGGCTTACAGAGGCCGCAAAAAAATCCAAACAGGATGATTTTTTTTTTTTCAGGATTGCTTGGAGATTGCCACTTGAGTATCCAACCAAAAGATCACACTCGAACTAGTGGTACGACTTGCGCTTTCGGGGTGGTTTCCTAAACATTTTTTTAGAGCAAAGTGACCTTAATGCAAAAGAAACTATAAAGTAATTATTATTAATAATAATTTGTCAAGCAAAATCATTTTATTTTAGTTTTTTAAATATTCTCCATTGAAATTTGTTCATGCATCATTTTTGATAAAAATTTTTGCTTGTTCTGAGTGATCAATACAGGGTGTCCCAACACGAACTCCATCGATGGATATCTGGGAAACCGCTCGAAGGATTTTTTTGAAATTGTGATGCTGTGATACAGACCGTGGGGCCTACCAAGCTAAAATATTTTCAATGTCATCGTTGCTGTTCAGAATTTGATCCTCTACAACTTTTATGAAGGTAATTTTTTTGTAAAAACAAGTTTACAAGACCACAATTTTTTACATAATGCGCTGTAACTGGTTATACATTAGACATACAAAAAATTATAAGGAAAAGTTGGCCAGAATTTGATCCTCTACAACTTTTATGAAGGTAATTTTTTTGTAAAAACAAGTTTACAAGACCACAATTTTTTACATAATGCGCTGTAACTGGTTATACATTAGACATACAAAAAATTATAAGGAAAAGTTGGCCAGAATTTGATCCTCTACAACTTTTATTAAGGTCATTTTGCTGTAACATTTTTTTTAGGAAATCTGGGTACTCTGGAGGCAGTCCCCAAGCCTTGTAAAATCATTCTGTTTGGATTTTTTTTTTATAAAATGACATATTTATTGGATTAATATACCTATAAATGCAACTTTTATAAAAGTACAAGATACTTTTTTAAAGGCCACAAGAAACTTACAGAGGTCGCAGGTTCCCCACCTATGAGACATTATTTGTAATCTCTTGTTCTATGGACAATATTGCAAGATTTTGTAGTCTTAAATGACTCATTGTGGAACGAAAATGGTAACGGTGGTACTAAGGATTCAATAAACGTCGAGCACGGAGTAGTACATATAACTTCTACTCGATGTCGGCACCATTGACGTCAGTATCCGAACAAAATTTTTAGAGAAAATATTTTCAACCCTACATTTACTTGACGATAAGGAAAAATTTGCGAAATCATATAGGTACCTAATTCATAATTCGTAGGAATCGAATAGTGAACAGGTTGTTTTTACAAATAAAACTAAATATAAAAAATGCCGCCCCAAAATATGTGCTGCCTGGTGCGGACCGCATCCACCGCACCCCACTAGGTCCGCCACTGGTTGTCAACTGTGGCAATAAAAAATACTAAGCGAATGACACATAAAATATTTCTAAAGAGCGACAGACTCGTCTTTTGTTTAGGTCTCTGTACGTTGTAAATATTAATCAATAATACAGGGTGTTAATGAACTTATGTCAAAAATTTAAAGGGGTGAAAAAGGAGCAAAAACTGAGTTAGCTGATGTCATAACCTTGTTTGGGAAGTTTAAGGTCATAGAGAAAAAAGCTAATTAAAAATATGTTTAAAACTGTTTGGGAACTATCGAAATAAGTACATGTATTTTATCGCGGTGAGTATTTACAAAACATAGCACCAGAAATATCTCACAGCAAGTAAATATTTCACATCCTGTTGTATGGCGGACATTACGAGAAACTCAGTTGTACCCATTTCAAATTCAACGTATTCAAGCGCTTACTCCTGAGGCTTTTCAACAACGCCAAGGTTTTGCCAAAGGGTGGCTCAAGAAAAAGCAAAAAAACCCCAAATTAAAACCGAAAAGCCTGGTAAAAAAGAAACAAGGTTCAAGCCAAAAGGGGGAACGAAACGCCAAAAAAACCAACAACGGGCCAACAAAAAACCAAAACAAAAAACGCCCCGGGCCCTTCAACAAAAAGTTCCAAGGAAAAAAAGAGCCCGGAACCGTAAAGAAAACTTAAAAAGAACCTTTAAAATGCCCAAAACCCTAAAACGGGCCTCAAAACCAAAATTTTTGCAAAATCGCTTGCCGGAGTTGTTGAAATGATCGCTGGATAGTTACATGGCCCCCTCGGTCCCCGGACCTCACCCCTTTAGACTTCTTATTATGGGGATATGTGAAAAGTGTAGTGTATTCCACGTAACTTCGTGACATCGACCAACTGCGACATCGTATTGCCGAAGCTTATAATACGATTCGGGACGACGTGGCAATGTTACAACGTGTGCAAGAGAATTGGATACGTTGCGCTGAAGCTTGTGTGCAAGCAAAATATGGTGGATACATCGAACATCTATGAAAATCAGCAGTTCTCAAAAGGTGGCGGCTTACAATATTGAAGAAAGTCAGATTTTAAAATTACATTTTACTCAACACAAATCCGTGTATTTACCTCATTTTGACATAACGGACATGTGGCACAAATATATGACATAAGTTCATTAACACCCTGTATAAAAGGTAATACTACAGTGTGGCAAAGTGATGGAAAGTGTTCTCCGCCCAAATTTAAAAATATTCTCTTGTAGAATCATTTGTACATGAACAATTTGTTCAAGATGTAAGGTCTTGTCGTTTTAAAAAAATGTTATCACTAATGTCTTCTGAACAAATTCATGAATAAAATAGTGCTCAACGTGAAAGTTTTAACTCAAACTATTAGCGTAGAGTTCAGACGTAATTGTTATGATTTTGTAAACATGGGCGACACTGAAAAAGAAAATATTTGAAATTCGAATTGCATTTTGAGCGAAAAAGATGTCATGACTACTTTATATGCTTTTACCATTTTGCTACAAATCAGCAATTTGTATAGATAATAGGCTTAGCTGCCTATGCGTTTAAATAGGTTGTATATTTCTATAAATGTACAACTTGATTAAATGGTTTTTACAAAATACAATCAAAGCGGTATTCCTGTATTTATATAGGTACTTTCGATAAGTTTCTTACATATCCTGTTCCTGTAGAAATGTAAATCTGCTGATAGCAATTTTTTTAAATACACTGTATCTAAAACAATCACGATTTCAAGAGCAACTGTTCCTATTTGACACGTTGTTTTATAATATCCTGAATCATTCTGAAATTTAAATTAAAAAATTGCAAATTTTTACCAAAGCGGTATACAAAAAATCAATGGATTGTTTTTGTTCAAATGGAAATTTTAAAAAGACAGAAGTATTTCTTTAAAGTACCATCATTTTAAAGTAAATATAACTAGCAAACCTCATTTCCACGCTACTGGTTTGAAACGAGACTTTTTCATGTTGAATTCTATTTTGTTCGGATAATTTAGATCCTGGAAAACAAAGTCTTACGGACAAATTTTACTAAAATGAAAAGAAACGTAGAAAAACTCCCTCATTTTGACGTTTCAGTATTACACATTGAATCCATTTATAACAGAGCCCCAAAAATAGTTCTGTACCAGGGACATATACACATGAGTACATAGATTTGCATTTTTTGATGCTGAATTCGAATCCTGAGCCCAAAAAGCAATCTATACCAGGGCAGTTTTTAGTAAAACGCTAAAAAATACCCTAAAATAGGGTAAAATAGTGTGATAAAGTTTTATAACACTAGTATTTTAAATAAACAATATGTTTTTACGTATCACCATTTATGGAAAGCGGCACACAATCAAAGTTCTATCAAAAGTGTACTGAATCAATCAGTGTACTGAATTAATCGTTCGCTATCTATATATTGATTCTATAGTTGTGTACCCCTATCCCTACTTTAATATTAATCTTTATTCAGATTTACTTCTGCAGGAATATCTTATCTAAAGAATGTTATTATTTGTTTTAACTTTATTAATCTACCACATCCATCTTCTACTTTCCCTGATGATACAGCTGAATATAAATCATTTCTATTTATTGCAACATATTTTACGCAGGTAGCAGATACGGCTCTCAATCTTTCTATTTATTATACACTATTGATTTTGTACGTCAGACCATTTTTCATGAATAAGAAATTGGAAGTCGTATTCAAATTATACCAGGGGAGCATATATTTGGAATACTATATTTCACTGGTTATGACACTGCAGGTAGCAGCAAGAGTTTCCCGTCCTACATAAAGATTATATTTTGGAATGAAATGTACACAAGATATTTTAGCTAGTCTTATCTATTCCGAGTATCTGAGAGGGAAATAAATTTTCGGTTTGATGTATTAATGGGTTCTGAGGAAGAAATGCACAAAGGAAGGTTTATCGGAACGGGATCTAGGTTTAACAATAATCTCGTTGGGAATGAAAGTGGCCTTCTTTATTTATCTTTACAGAGGGTGACATTTCACCCAACAGATAAATAATAAATAATAATTATACTCTATGATATGACATACATTTGCAGTAATTTAATGTCGACGGCTTATTAGATTTTTCTGAAATGTCTTGAAAATACTTATCCATTATCTAAAAGAAATAAATTATAATAGTGGCCTGAATCGGCCTATAAACAAAATTTATGTTGTACAAAAGCATTGTAAGTAGGATGGAATGTAATTCCAATAACATGAATTCGCTTATTAGGCCAAGCAAATTAAATTTTTACTCGAAAAAAGTCCTATCTGAGAGATTATTGTAAAATTGTCTAAAGGATCATAATATAAGACATCTCTCATTTCGTGAGTCAAAAACTTTTATTAGCTAACTTTTCTATTTAAACAAATAAGTGAGGAAAACAGTTTTTTAACTTTGCAGGGAAAACCATAAATTTTAGTGAAAAGTGACTCACAGACAGCTTGTAGGGAGTAAAATTATTTACAAAATGAAACTTGTTAAATTAAAATCGGTTAATAAACAAAAAAGTTATTGCAACCTATGACAAGTTGAGGCCAAAAGTGGGCGCTGTAGGTGCAATAGTTTTCGCACAATTCTATTTGTTTATAACGGAGGCTCCAAAAGTTATGAACTTTAAGTCTCTGTACAGGCGTTAATTTTCAACCAAACATGATTCTGAAAGCGTCATTGTAATCTTAAAGACGTAATTAAGCGACCTATTAAAAAATATCACCGTTTTTTTGACATTAACATTCTCAAATTGTGCATTAAAAAACCGTGCGTTTTTCGCTTATAAACAATTTGAATAAAATTGTTGCTATTTATGCTACCTCACCGAAAATAGATGCAATGGATAGCTGGCAAAAAAATACAGTTTTAAAATAAAAAAAGTACCCTCTACGACCAACAGGAGCCAAGATAAGAATTTTTTTTTAAAACGTAGTAGTATGGTTAAATGAACGACAGGTAGCTTCAGTTATTTATTTTATAATAGTAAAATAATTCCGAATTTGAAATTTTAATTTATATTTCGTTTAACAATAATTTTTGTGACATTTTTGTAAATTAAAAAAAAATAAGTATAAAAGATGCATTTTTTCTGAGGTTCAGGGCTATTCTACGAATTCGTAAATAAGCCCATTTTTTCGTCGAGCTACCCCAGTTTAAAAAAAGAATAAGTTTCTACGGTGAATAGAAGCCGAGAAATTGCAAAACTTACAGCGCGCATCAATCTGAACTTTCGAATTAACTTTTCTCGAGCGCGCGACTCGCTTGAACGAGCTTCCCCCACCACCACGCCGTCGGCCGCCGGACAGTTTACTTAGCGAGTACCTTCTCTTTAAAGGGCTCGTGAGTCGTTAATTTTCCACATTTTTCAATGCAATTCAAGGGAAATCGTAGTTTACGTCGTAAACTTTATTTTGCGAAAAATTCAAGTCTTAATATTTATAAACAATTGCGCTATGATTTAAAAAAAAATATTATCTTGGCTTTTGTTGGTCGTAGAGGGTGTTTTTTTTTAGTTTGTATTTTTTTGCCAGCTATCCATTGTATCTATTTTCGGTGAGGTAGCATAAATAGCTACAATTTTATTCAAATTGTTTATAAGCGAAAAACGCACGGTTTTTTAATGCACAATTTGAGAATGTTAATGTCAAAAAAACGGTAATGTTTTTTAATAGGTCGCTTAATTATATCTTTAAGATTACAACGACGCTTTCAGAATCATGTTTGGTTGAAAATTAACGCCTGTAAAAAGGCTTAAAGTTCATAACTTTTGGAGCCTCCGTAATAAACAAATGGAATTGTGCGAAAACTATTGCACCTAATGCGCCCACTTTTGGCACACTTTTAAAGTATGACAAAACCCTCAACTTGTCATAGGTTTTATAAAATTTTAACAATAAATGCGATGGTTATAAACAAATTAAAAAATGGGCACTTTTCTAGTTTTTTTGCAATAACTTTTTTGTTTATTAACCGATTTTAATTTAACCAGTCTCATTTTGTAGATAATTTTACTCCCTACAAGCTGTCTGGGAGCCACTTTTCGCTAAAACAGATGGTTTTCCCTCCAAAGTGAAAAACTGTTTTCCTCACTTATTTGTTTAAATAGAAAAGTTAGCTAATAGAAGCTTTTAGGTCTGTTCCAACAAGAGGCAGGGATTGGTTCCCAACCGTTCGAAATGTTTGGCCAGCTAAGTTCTAAATGTGTCTTCACTGAATATATCGCAAGAATTAGTTGGATGCACATTTCAAACGGTTCGGAACCAATTCCTGATTCATGTTGGAACAGACCTTTTGACTCACGAGATGAGAGATGTCTTGTATTATGTTCCTTTAGACAAATTTACAATAATCTCGCGGATAGGACTTTTATCGAGTTTTTCTTTTATTTTCGCTAATTTTCCTGGTGTATATTGAGTACAAAACATATTGAAATAAATTAAATTCTCTAATCAAGCGGACCAAAATAACTAGTAGGTACAAAAATCTTATAATAAATCGAGCTCAAAAAATACGGGATTATATTAAACGGATTAAAGGAGTACATAATAATTTTAAAAATATTATTTATATAAAATTAGGAAAGAAATTACAGAAGATTAAATGAACATAACAGCTGATAATATAAAACTAAATGGTAATTAAGAAGTCTATTCAGAAAATAACCGGACTTTATTTTTTTAAACTTCATTATTAATTCTATACATTATTGATCCTTGCCTCCTATTCGCACACTTTTCTTAGCGGTATTTCCATTTCCCGGATACTTTCATTTGAAATCGTCTTTAAAGTCTGTGACGAATTTACTTCGATGTCATCAATAGTCTGAAAACGGCTTCCTTTCAGCACTTTTAGTTCCGGAAATAAGAAATAATCGCGAGGAGCCAGATCTGGCAAGTAAGGAGGATATTCAGCAGACCTGATCCTGAACAGGATCAGACGGACCACGGAATCAACTTCAGCGACCCAAAAAACGTATAGACGTATTAATTTACATTATTGGCAATTGATTCTCTACATTTGACCTTGAACTGACCTTAAACCAGATCTGATTTTGTCAAACGGACACCGGACTCGGATTCAGCAACCACATAAATATACAGACATACGGGTTTACTTCGTTGGCAATTGATTCTAAACAGTTGATCTTCAACTGATCTTAACGCAGACCTGATCCGATCAAACGGACACCGGATTTCGATTCAACGGCCCCAAAAACGTATAGATATATAGGTTTACTTTGTGGGCAATTGATTCTCTACATTTGACCTTGAATTGACAACGCAGACCTGATCGGATCAAACGGACGCCGGATTCGGATTTACCGACCCCTAAAAGGTATAGTTATGTAGGTTTATTTTGTTGGTAATTGATTCTCTACATTTGACCTTCAACGAGAGCTAATCAAGTCAAACGGACACCAGATTCGGATTCAGTGACCCTAAAAACATGTAGATACCAGGGTCTTGTCTTTTGGATATTCCACTTTTTTTGTGGAAAGTAATCTCAATCAATCAAGCATTTGAAACTCGCATAGAAGTATTTTATTAGGCATTTGATGATCAATAGATAGTAGGTACTGAAAAATGACAGCATACATTCCAATTGCGAACAAGCTCAGTAGATCTTTTAACAGAAAAATAATTTTATTCTACGATGGGAAAGAAAATACCTTGGAGCAATCTCAGAAGAAGAGCGAAATAATAGAGTTTTCGAAGTCAGCAATAGAAAGATGTTCAAAAAATTTTCATTTAAATATGTTATTTTTTTTCTACTTAATTGTTGTGCAGTACAAACACCTGCGCTATTTGCGGGCTGAAATTTTATATCTTGTAGCGTTCTCTCTATAGCACTAAGCTGGCCTCTCCTTACCGTGTATGACCTTGAACTCTCAAGAATGTTTTGAGAGGACAAAGATTTAAATATAGTAACGAAGTTAAAAAGTGACGCCTCCCTGACTGAAAGCACCAATAAAAAATCTTATTTTCGATCGATTTAATAAAAAGTTAGTGCCACGGTATGATTTAAAAAATGGTTGATTGTGTAGAAAAATAATTCGAGTCTGAGATTGTATTGTTAGTGTTAAATTATCACTTTCTGTACGCATTCAGCTGGTAGGCCTGTGGCTTTTCAGAAGTAGATGAATTATCTTAATCTCTTCTGCAATTTCTGAGATTAGCAGACTTTTTCTTTTTCGTGGTCTTTCCAGGGACATGAACGGCGTTTTGGAGTGCCAGTTTTGATATCTGGAACTCTTTTTAACTGCTTGTTTATCCCCCTTTCGCCGAAGCGTAAAAAGATCTCGCTTGTATCACTGAAAAGAAGTGTCCCTTTTTAAACAATCAAAGAAATTTAGCAACTCGCATAAAATAGAATAAAATTTGTACTTTACAGGTGCAGATAAACACCTTTAATATTCTATTTATGTTACTGTTTACAAAAACTAGCAGCATAAAATAAATGAGCTTTTTGTAAACTGACCTACGTTTACTTGATATAAATTTCATAATTAGATCAGGGATATGAGGAAAATAAGTGACCTGGTGGTGACTGTTGAGTAGCCAGGGATCTGTAAAGTTTTTCATACAATTTGTGTGAATTTTAGTATAATATGTGCAAAACCCACACACCATCAGGTCAGGTACCCCAAATTAAAAAAAAAACATCAAAATCGGTCAACAAGTTCCAGGATATAACTTGCTCTATCAATTTGCTCGTGGATGTGTAGGTTCCCCTCCACTGACTCACAGTCATCTTGTATCGAAGTCATTATTTGGAGCATTCTCACAGATGCTGTTACAAAGCTATCGTCCTCAAAAATTTCACATAGAAACTTTAGCTCTTTATCTTCGAAATTGCACTTATTAGAAGTCTTAATTATTATAAACAAAGTAGCTGTGATTTAAAAAAAAAGTATCTAACTTTGCCCTATATTAAGTTAGAGCAACTTTTTTGTTAATTTTTGTAAAAATACCATCTTTATGAATATGGACAAATAATCTCTCTAAATATAATATCAACAAATTTATTCTAATTGTTTATAAGACAAAAATGACAGTGTTTTTGTGGTAAGTTTTTACAGTGGTAAAAAACAATTTTTTTGTAATAAAATAATTTCGTCCAATAAAAGAAGTCTTTCTCTTTCGTATGACACCCGCAGAATTAAAATATCTTGGTAATTTTGCATATCAAGTTATTGCAAAAATAATGCCTCTGGGAAAAACATTTAGAATTTTGTAAAAACTACTGGATGAATCGGTCTGAAATTTTAATCACATATTAAGGACTATAAAAGCCAACTATTTATGCAATATCAAAGTCGTAGGTTGACTTTTGCAAAACTTATTGTTTATTTAGTATAATCGAATTTTGACATTTTTTTGCAATTTCCCGAACAAATTATCGTATCGGATTTTATAAACTGCCATTTTAAAGGTTTTTTTATTCCCCACAAGTTGGTTACTTTCACATTATAATAAAAAATTATCGTTTTTTTCTAGTAGGCAAAAAAGTGATATTTTGGATTATTTTAGATCTTTTATTGTTAATTATTAAAAAATCTCATCTGATGGTGTGTGGGTTTTGCTCATATTATACTAAAATTCACCCAAATTTTATGAAAAACTTTACAGATCCCTGGCTACTCAACAGTCACGGCATTTTACTCATATCCCTGGTCTAAATCTGAATCAAATTTGTCTTTGTATTAAGAAGTTTTTCTATTTGTGCGAAAATTTCATACCTCTACAAAGTAGTAACAAGTCAGCATGACTTTCATAGCTTCCTTAGCAATTTTCTTTCTAATGATTCAACTTCAAAATCTCGGTTTTGACGTTAGTGAATAGCACACGAGCTTAAATTATTTGAAGAAAATCATGATTTTCAAATTGTTCGCGGCCTAAAAAGCTTGGAAAAGAAGTGACATTGAAGTGAAAATTTTACATGACTTACTAGATCAAAAACATCATTTGATTTTAGCATTAAATTGTAAATTAAGGAAAACCTAACATTTAAAGTATCGTGTATAGCAATAATATTTTTCAATTAACTAATTTAGGTATTAAAAAATTTATAAGCTATTCATAATCATTTTAACACATCTTGTGGTCATATGGAACGGTTTTGAGAACGCTATTTCCTTCTCAGCAACCATCCCTCTTCACGAATTAGTTACTTGAGAAGTAGATAATTAAACCTCTCTTTACCTGCAGAATCTGTACAACTATATTTACGTCTTGCGAAACACTCTTCATGTAAACTCTAATTATGGTTTTCGTAAAGCATGTGTAGCTTCAATATTTTACACAAATTAGTCTAATTAAATTTTGCGATTGAAATATATTAGTTAACGAATTTCGAAATTGGCATTGAAACAGATCATATCACTGTGTACAAATCATTGGGGGTATTTTGAATTGTACCGTTCATTAATTTATTTTTTGCCTTCTTGTTTCATCAAAATTTACAATGCAATATCTAAATAATTTATCATTTTCTTTTCTTATGCATGTTTTTAAATACTTAAGCAGATTTGAACTAATAATTACCATTTTGTTTTATTAACAATACATTTGTTGATATTTCAGTTTTTTCGCGATAATCTGTACTTAATAAGAAAACTTGCAACATTTGTTAAATTCGAAATGTTTGAAACTCTCATAAACTTGTATTGGTTGAACAACTCTGAAACTGGATATTAACTCGTACTAACCAGTACATCTATCAAATATGAATACCGGCTAGAGGACTTAACCTAAAATTTCAGTTTTTCTGAGAGTGCTATACCTCTCGAAATTGTTGATCTATTCATAACTGTTACGGTAGTCTTCGAACCATTTCATACACATTATCTAATGAAACCTGTCAATTATAATAACAAGAAGCAAAGAGAGTATCAATAAAACATTATTTAATTATTTAAACTTCAAACTGCAAAGCAATCATGGAATGGTACACTAACAAATTTACTGCCTATCCGGAGAGACCTTCTGTAAACGCATTTCCAATTATCTCTATAAATTTTTTATTTATTGGACCATATCTCAATTTGTATTACGAAAATATCTGGGGAAATCGTTTGGAATTACGTCGTTGGTGGTGGCCCGTTTCATTAATTTTCGAATAAATGTTATTGTTATGTTGACGTCCGTAAGCAGTATTTTTATTCAATATGAAAGTCGGGTCGTAAAAGTATATCGACTCAGTAACTGAAAAATATTGGGTATTTCGTTCCCCTTTCTGCTATGAAGGGAGAGTAGTTATATTAAGTTTAAATTTGCTTCATACAGAAAAATAATGAAAATGTGTTATACATATGTCGCGTCGCGTCGTCACTAAAACTATTTTAGTGTAGTATTTCAAAAAGTAAAGCAAAAATATTAATAAAAGCATTTAATTAGTGCGTAATTACAAGTAACATTATTGCTCCAATCAGTTACCTTCTTTTTCAATATATTGCTGGGACATTGCAGTAACTTCTTTATTTATTGGAAAGAAATACTTTTGGATATATCTTTACCCATAAATTACTTTTTATTATCTAACATGTGTCTTGATTGTAATTTGTCTATTCTCAGATCGGAATATCCCAATGTCGACCTTGTCGGCATTAAACTAAGTATTTTTGCAATACTGTGCATTCTTCTTGTTTTATATATTCCTCGCGATACAAATTGTTTTATGTTGGAGTTGTTTTTCGAGCAATTTGAACAATATTTGCGAATCGTGGATGATTTCAATAAACCGAGTCTTATTTTGGCTATTGATGACTCAAAGAGTCGCGCTTTGTCGATTTTTGTATTTAAATCAGTGTAACATCACTAACTTAAATGATAGAATACTTGACCTTGTCTTATCAAGAAACAATTGCGATGTATTTTGTGATGATTCACCATTAGTTACTGAAGATCGTTATCATACTGCCATAATCTCCATTGCTAATTTACAAGTTAAATATCTTCATAAATTTCCTACGAACTCTAATCATAAGTCCTACAATTAAAAGAATGCTAATTTTCCTGCACTCTATAATGCCATGTTAGCTATTGATTGGGCGTTTTATACTAAACTCTATGAAATTGTCGACGCCCATGTACCTCGATATATAACAAAAAAGCATAAATATCCATTCCGATTCAGCTTTGAACTAAAAAATTGTATAAAACTAAAGAACATTTTTATCGGCGATGCAAAAAACATAAAGGTATTAGTAACCTAGAAGGTAGAGACAGTCTTTTCCACAATGAGCCGCAAGAACGACATATTCCAATGTCCGGGTGTATATAGCATTTGGGAAGACGCCAGTATAAGGTGCCACTTGAAAAATAATAACGTAGAACAATCAGCAGTTGCAAAGCGCATGGTAGATAGAGTACACATAGACCTAACTAATAATAGAGTTCTGGTCAGAGAGAGAGAGAGAAAATGTTGGCCAAGATTCTACGGACAGGCTATAGAAATCAAGCTATACACCGGAAGGCTATGAACCAGTACAGCAAATATTAATACTAGCTAGAGAACATAGCCTCTAGTTTCAGATTTTCTTCTACATAAGAGAACGAGAGATATATTCTTTCGAAGTATCAAGAAGTCTAAATGGACGACGTGACAAAAAAGTGTCTTCCAAATGTCCAAAGATATTATAATAAGAAGAAAGTAGTTTTTTCTTGTAAGGAAAGCTGCATAAGGTGATTTTTCAGTGCTCAAATTGAGCAGAACTTGCACAACAGTCTGAAGGCGTAATATTTTCGTAAACAGAAAGATTGGGTTTAAATAGAAGAATATTAAACAGCTTCATTGCTTTTGATCTTTCATTTTAAAGAAGGATGGAGGATGGAGGATTATTTCTTCTTTGCTTTCATGTAATACTGTCAACTTTTTGAAATATTCTGGTATCTCATAAAAATTACATATTTCTTTAAAAATTAAATAAGACCATTTGTACGACTCTTCTTTATAGCATATTTTAGTATCCTAATTTTGAATATTACTACTACTACAAGAGGAATGCACAGGATCTTAAATGTACTAATATCATATCTTGTTTACTAGTAGAGAATTTTCAGGGTTGGCTCTGTGCCCTAGAGTACCTGTTTCTTCCAACTTCATCATGTAGCTAATGTCACGATGTATTCCATTAATCTAGTTCAGAAATACTTCTTGTTGTATCCATTAGACCCAGCTGATAAACACATTTATATCTGAATCAATATTTTGGTTGAAGAGTTTATAACTTCAATACCTTCAGCCTCAAACTTATACAGGGTGTCCAGAAATTAATGCAACAAAATTTGGTCACAGATTCTTAAGACAAATTTAGGGGACCCGTATTTTTATTTTTGCCAAGTCTTTTGCCTCTTTTGGAGTTACAGCCTCCTGAAATATGCCCTTAAGAATAGTCTTTTTTTATATCTCAGAGCCCTGTTGTACGAGAATCACTAAATTTGGTACACAGGGATTTTATGACATGTGGAATTTGATAATGCTACGCTTTTTGCCACGGAGCCAAAAAAAATTGGTTGCGTATTTAAATATCTTAAAAATTATTAGTCCACTAGAAATCCATTAAATTTAGAAACTTTTTTGTCCATTGATATTGTAACAAAAGCCGGGACGCGTGGTAGTTTATTTGTTAGTTCTCGGAACGGATGGGCCAACTCAGACAGTAAAATATTTCAGTCAACACTGATTATTGAAAAGTTAAAGGTTTTCAAGTAGGTTTAGCGTCACCATAAAGTCGTCGAGAAACTAATGCCTGTTGTTACCAGGAGTAATAAATTTGCAAAGCCGTCCTTCGGAGAAGGCCTCATGAAATTTAGCAATGTTTTTGAACAAGTTGACTTAGACCGTCGGGGCCATGTGCTCAGCATCTGGTATCAACGGTTTAGACCATGGTGAAGAGAAAAAGCGATATTTCTGATAACACGCGAAATGCATTCGAAAGGATGTAAGAATTCCAAGATATTTAAATAAGTTGTTAAAATGTTGTGAGGAAAATAATAATGGATCAAATAGCTGGTTTTTAGGCGGATTTTTCAAGCTATAAGAATAGATTAAATCAGACTGACTAATCCGTCCCGTATTGCTATACGGGGTCATGAAAGGAATGTGTAGGGTTAGTTGTAAGTTCAGGTAGTCACAGAATTATTCATACAAATGTAAGTCCAGTCAATTAGGTAATTATTAATTAATTAATTAAGTTAAGCCATTTCAACCCCCGATATTCAGGGAGCCCACCAATGAGATAAGAACAGAAACTTCTGGATCCATGAAATTAGCGTGTCAAAGCGGGTGTCGAATTCAGGTAGGAAAAAAGCAGTTTTTCCTTGCGTTCCACACTGCAGTCTACTTAGTTTTAGAGTCTCGGATTAATTAAATAATGGATAAAGTCTTTCCATTTTGCTATGGATCTCTCATTCCCTGAATCTCGGTACGCTATCGCGAGCAAATTCATCGAGCCCGTTGTGTCATCGTTATTTTGTCTGTTTGTTTTGTTTTAATTGTTATTAAAACCGTTCCCGAAAAGTGTTTGCGTTTCGCTTTCGTTCTTCCAACTTCAGTGTCACCTTGCACTACGTAAGTGCCTGAAAGTCATTCTTTGCACATACAACATTTCTAATTTCCCACGTATTAATTAAAGTGTAGATGATAAAAATTATAAAGTCCCTTTCGAGAAGTTAATAGCAAACTCTTTTGAAATCCAGTATCCTTATGATACTGGTCATAACGGTAGATAGATAAATAAAGAAATAACTCCACAATATTACAATAATTTTTTCGTACAACGCAATATTTTCGAGAAAATTGTAATGTGATCGAATGCAAATCGTGATTCGCCATTTTTCTCAAAGGAGGCCCACAAAAAAGTGTCTTAAGGGGGTTCCTCGCCAAAAAGCGTAGCAGTATCAGATTCCACATGCCATAATTACCAAATTTAGTGATTCTCATACAACAGGGTTCTGAGATATTAAAAAGACTATTTTTAGGGGCAGATTTCAGGGGGCTGTAAATCCGAAAGCGGGGTCACTTGGCAAAAATAAAAAATACGGGTCCTCTAAATTTGTCTCGGAAATCTGTGACCAAATTTTGTTGCATTAATTTCAGGACACCCTTTATTACATATTTGCCAAAACTAGGGACAAGGGTGAATATATCATTGCTGTATCAGTTTTTTCATAAAGCTGGTTCCTAAAAGAGACACTCTTGCACACCCTTGCCAAGTTTTCTATATTCTTATCCTTGGCTTTTAAGGTGAGCGTTCGATTAAGTTTTTCCCAAAACTTGTTCAATTAACAATTTTGTAAATTTCGCAGTTTCTTCTGAAGAATAGAACTATGTGCCTTCTGAAACGACAAGAAATCCAAACCTACGAGAGTCAGGCCCAATTTTTTTCAGCCAATGGCACTTGCCGGATAAGCCTTCAAACCAATCATGTTTACTAGTCCATTCCCTTAAGTACAATTATTTATACTTCACGTAATTTAAAGACGGCAAACTTCTTAATTTACTGTTGAACCTGAGGCTTAATAGGCGCACCCAAAGGCTTCCATATATACCTGGTACATTATTTCCGACCGCGCCGGTGTACTAATTATGCTTGCTTCCCACCACTTCGTTTAATTTAACGTTGAGTACATGTACTCCCATAAATGTTTGGAGAGGCTCCCAAATTTGTCCCGTATTTGTGAAAGGTGAGAGGCAATATTGAAATTTATATAGACCTAACATAATTATATAGACCTATCGTAATTATATGATCCATTACCATAACAAATAACGCCCTAGGCCTTCTAGAATTACAAGGGCAAATTTATCAAAATAAATCGATTTATACAGGGTGTCCCAAAATTAATGGGACACAGAGCAAGGGTAGATTCCTTACATCAAAATAATGCGATTAAGCCAAACTTACCTTGGTCCATTTAAAAAAGTTACAGGGCGTTAAAGTTGAAATTTTGAATTCGAAATTCTTAAGATTCTTAGAAAGTGTTCAAAGTATTCTTTTGAAAGTTTGGATTAGGGAGTTTTTTGGGACGAGAAAAACGAATCCGTACTTAATTTTGCTGTACACGCTAGAGGGCGCAACGAAATGTACTCTTGGTTGATAAAAACTGGTTATAACTTTTTATCAGTGTGTGTACGAAAGTTTTAATAGAAAAATATTGTTCTCCTATCTATTTTTCACAAATAAGGGATACCTGTTTTATGTCGATAAATTTAACCGTTTTCGATTTATTTCTTGTTTTTCTATTGGATGCAATAAAATAAAATATGTACATAATTTATTAAAACTACTGAACTACTGAAGCAGTCACTTTTGCTAATTGATTACAGGATAAATGTTGTATCTTTTACTGATTGTTTTAAATTGAAAATGTGTTTTTTTTT
>NW_019416360.1:655625-682637 GCF_000390285.2 Anoplophora glabripennis
CAAATAGATTACAACCAAATCACAAATTATTTAAAAATCTTTATGACCGGTTAGGAGATACTGGATCGTTTCGTCCTAAAAGACGAGATGCTGGCCGTCCAACAACTGTTACTCCAGGACAAGAGGAGGATATTTTGCTTCGTGTAACAGAAAATCCTGAAATAAGTTTACGACGAATGTCTGCGGCTGTAGTGGTACCTAAATCATCTATTCATAGATTATTTCATAATGAAAAACTGTACCCGTATCACTTTAGCCCAGTGCAGAATTTACTACCTGCAGATTTTCCAGATAGGGAACAATTTTGTCTTCGATTCTTAGACCGACACAATGATGATCCACACTTTTTAAGCAAGGTGCTGCTTACAGACGAAGCCACATTTACTCGCCGGGGCATTTTCAACTTCAGCAATAAACATGTTAGGGATAATGAAAACCCGCATGTATTAAGAAAACGTCATTTCCAACATGAATTTAAGATAAACATTTGGTGTGGTATTGTTGCAAATCATCTGTTGGGCCCTGTTGAATTGCCATATGATCTGAATGGCCGTTCTTACTTACATTTCTTAGAACATGATTTTGAGGAACTTATTGATGATTTACCATTAAATGTAAGACACAATATGTTTTTTATGCAAGACGGTGCCCCTGCCCATTTTTCTGTACAGGTGCGAAACTATCTTAACGCACAATTTCCCCAACGGTGGATAGGTCGCGGCAGCACGTTTTGATGGCCCGCACGAAGCCCAGATTTAAATCCCATGGATTTCAGTATTTGGGGTATTTTGAAATCAAAAGTTTACAGTGACCCTATTTAATACACAGGATGAGCTGTGGCAAGCAATTTTAAATGCTACGAATTTATTAAGAAATGAAGAAACACTATTTAATATTAGACAATCATTTATCAAACGAATAAGATTGTGTATTAATGTAAACGGGGGTCATATTGAGAATTTAATGTAGCCACCTGAATGTAATTAAATTATTATTAAAACTAATCTTTAGTTTTTTACGTAAGTAACTACAAACTTTTATTTTATTTTATTTTATTGCATCCAATAGATAAACAAGAAATAAATCGAAAACTGTTAAATTTATCGACATAAAACAGGTATCCCTTATTTGTGAAAAATAGATAGGAGAACAATATTTTTCTATTAAAACTTTCGTACACACACTGACAAAAAAAATTATAACCAGTTTTTATCAACCAAGAATACATTTCGTAGCGCCCTCTAGCGTCTACAGCAAAATTAAGTACGGATTCGTTTTTTTTTTCTCGTCCCAGAAAACCCCCTAATCCAAATTTTCAAAAGAATACCTTAAAAACTTTCTAAGAATTATAAAAAGTTCGAATTCAAAATTTCAACTTTAACGCCCTGTAACTTTTTTAAATGGATCAAGGTAAGTTTGGCTTAATCGCATTATTTTGATGGAAGGAATCTACTCTTGCTCTGTGTCCTATTAATTTCGGGACACCCTGTATACGCGTAGGTTTCTAAAAACGATAAACTTTAGTTAATTTTACTGTCTTGTGCTGGTATTTGTTTACTCTTCGGTTTCTGTAAGGGTGTATTTAAATGGAGGGGCACAAATGATACCAGAGATTTCTTGGGTGAAAATAAGTCGATTTAACCTAACATGCCTACATCCCAAATCGCATAATAAAAAAGATACAGGGTGTCAAAGTGAAAAATAAAAAATGGTTTTTCCCAAATAATTTCTATAATTTTAGTCAGAAATATTTAAAATATTCTACAGAGAAGTTTTTTAATGATGGGAAAAATTATATAATAATGATTTTTGAGTATCGAGTACGAGGCGCCCTCTGCAGGCAACGTTATGCATTGAATATGTAGTAACTTTTTTGTTAACCCCCGCATACAGATTTTAGTAACAAAATATGAAATATTGGACTTTTTTGAACAAAATAGTTATATTTATTGAAAATGGCTAAAGCCAACCGTTGAGGAGATATTTTTAGTTTAATAAATTAGTGTTACAGATTTATACCTCCACGAATACCAGGTTCGAGTTGCTTAAATAAATTAAAAAATCGAGTAGGTAAATGTCATTTGATAATACTCGTAAATTGCTATTTTGAAGCATTAGTTTAAAGTGTTAATTGATTTTAGTCACTAGTTAAATAGTTTTGGAATTAAATAAAATAACAAATTATATATTGATGACGAGTATGTCGATATGTTGCAAGTATTTTTTTAATGTTACAAGAACTGTGCTGTTGCTGTAAGACTTTATCATGCCAGATATCCCAATCGTCGTTTTCCTGCTAGAGAAACTTTTGCTCATAGTACATTAGCTGTTAGATCATGTTTAAATTTAAATTTTCCTGGGAGATGGATAGGTCGAGGGAACGATGCACCAGTTAAATGGCCTGCGCGATCACCGGATCTCACACCCATGGACTATTTCTTATGGGGTCACTTAAAAATGTTTATTTCAACTCTATTGATAGTGTGGAGATGCTTTGTCAAAGAATTTTTGCAGCAGCTGAGGAAGTAAATAATGACATACATATTTTTTCAAGAGTTCGTCGTAATTTTAATCGTAGAATTAGACTATGCTTACAGAAAAATGGAAAATATCCTTTAAAAAATCTTGTTTCTTTTATTGTCAGTCAATAATTGTTTCTCTTAAATTATCTATTGACTGTTGTTAGGTGACTCTTGACAACTTTAGTTGTTTTGCTCTTTTTTCTAATAATTATTATTAAACTAACAATAAATAAGTATTTTGCAATATTTTTTCACCTGAACTGTTATTTCATACGAGATTTCTTTAATGCAGGTTTTAAATAATTTCACATGCACAACAAAATGTGTTTTTTAATAAAGACACCGAAAAAAACAATTAAATAACAGGTGTATTCATTCACACATGCTTAAATAATACGCAAAAAGAGTAAAGTAAATTTAAAACAGGAAAAATAATGTCTCAGTTGATTCATGGGGTTCATTGGTCGAATTTTAAAATACAGATACCCAACTGATAAGTACTGAATTTATTAACAAAAGTGTCTGTTTGTACCTTGGTATACGTGGAGGTATAAATCCATAACACTAATTAAAATTATTAAATTAAAAATATCTCCTCAACGGTTAGCTTTAGCCATTTTCAATAAATATAACTTTTTGTTCAAAAAAGTTCAATATTTCATATTTTGTTACTAAAATCTGTATACGGGGGTTGGCAAAAAAGTTACTACATATTCAGTGCATAATGTTGCCTGCAGATGGCGCCTCGTACTCGACACTCAAAAATCATTTTTACGTTATTTTTCCCATCATTAAAAAACCTTTCTGTTGAAAATTTGACATTTCTGACTAAAATTATAGAAATTATTAAGGAAAAACCATTTTTTATTTTTCACTTTGACACCCTGTATCTTTTTTATTATGCGACTTGGGATATAGCTTTGTTAGCTTAAATCGACTTATTCTCACCCAAGGAAACTCTAGTATTATTTGTGCCCCTCCATTTAAATACACCCTGTATAAAGTGCAATATTTATATTAAACTTTGTTAAATATGTATGGAAATTAAAAACTGGTAGAGTGCATACATATTAAAATGTTTTTCACACCACATGCCTTGCTTGTCAATTTGCTGGTATGATGAACACAAATAAATATTTAAATACAATTTTTGTGGAAGTAATAAAAGCTCTAAATGCAAAACATAAAAAATACTGGTAGGAATAAAACACGCCGAATAGAATGGATTAGTATATTCAACAGTATATTAGAATAGGTATATTCTACAAAATGAATACTTAAAGAAGTCTTTCTGTAGATTAATCTCCAGTGTGTCATCAGGTTCCTGACTATGCGCCCTCACCACAGGAATAGCTTCCACAATATGTTTGTGACGCGAAAAATGAATCGCTCCAATTATCTAATTCGCCATGGAAAGGTACAAAAAAATGCATAAAACATCCGCTTTTTTATGCTTTGTTTTTTTTTTTCAAACACAATAGCGGGATTTGATACAGATGCCTCCAAGCATCTGCGTAAGATTTATGAATGTAAATGGATTTGCCAATACGTCACGCTCTCCCAGACGATATTTCATGTTTCAGTTGGCTTTGTGCAGCTATGACAAAAATAAAAAATATCTATAATATATAAATTGATAGGTCAGAATGCTTTGATCCACAATTTCTTTTTATGTAAAACTATATACATCCATACATTAGACAAGGTTTCTAACAGAGTATGCTGTTTCTAATGTCGTGACTTATGTACATAAAGGTTTGAAAAAGGGTGAGTTAGTCGGACTTACCCTGTGTGACTTAGCTCAGTCTTTCATTGAATTTAATATGACCTTATTGAAAAACGAGATGGTATTAGATATGTACAATAAACCTTGCCAGATCTTATGTTTAGGAGGCAGTATGTCAATCTAAATAGTGATACATCTGATAAATGATGGGTGGAGTGACTCAAGGCTCTGTTTTGGGGGCCCTTCCCTTCACAATTTATGCCTATCGAAAAATGTATTCTTGATGTTGATAATATTCCTCAATTTGCTGGAGTAAATATACTGTTTCTTACCAGTGTCAGCGATATTCACATAACATTTTACTTCAGTATCTTTCTTGGTAGCGTATTGAATACACAGCTTTATTCATTATTCTGTAAATAGACCAGAATATCGTGCAAATTGTCAAAGCAGTTATATAATACACATATTTGAATAAATTTGATTGTTTACTTTTGCAGTTTATGAAGTGTTATTAAAATTTGTATTAATAAGTTGCTTTGAACAAAATTGGTACATAATCAAAATGAATAGCCACGATCTTACAAATCAGGAAAAATTGGATAGGATCCTAATTTATGGGGAATGTAAAAAAAAACAGGCGCGATACCTTTCGTGTTTACGGAGAGCGGTGTCCTGACAGTCGTATGTTAAGTGCTATTGTACTTCTTTACACGTCTGGCTTTAAATTTACAGACGTGTAGGGCCTTCTAAAAAAAACAAACTGTTTTTAAAAGGAAGACTGGTACAGATGAAGAGTATAGTGTTAGTGTTTTGGGAAATGTGCTTAATAATTCACATATTTCAATTCGAGAAATTGAAGCAGAATGCGATATCTCTCGTTCCAACGAATCCAAAAATCTGGCAAATTCAGGCTTTTCAAAATACACCTACATCAAAGATTAGAACCAGGAGATCATGACAGAATGCTGACGTTTCTTACATGACTGCTAGTGAAGATAACATTATTAACTCAATATTATGGTGAGATAAAAGCCGTTTTCATAATAATGGAACTGTCAATCGACACAATTGGTCTGTAGATAATCCTCATTGGATGAGAGAGACTAATTTTCTAAGTATTTTGGGAATTAACGTATGGTGCGGCATGATCAATGGGTACATTATCGGACCAAAGTTTTATGAAGGAACATAACTGGTGAGGTATATTTAGAATTCCTTTAGAGAGAATTTCTAGGTTTTCTTGAAAATGTTCCGCTGAATATGCATGCTAACATATACAGGGTGATTAATTAACAATGAGAAAGTCGAAAGCTGAAGATACTACACGTGAAATGGAGACGAATGGCGCAAACATGCCTTATCCGAAAGTTGATTGTTTCGGAAATACAGGGTGTTGAAAGTTAAAATTTTAAATGGTTTTTTGAGATTATTCTAAAAATATGCAGGTTAGGAACTTGAAAATTTGTGAAACTATATTTTTTTAGGTGACGAATAAGATGCGTGTTGTAATTTTAACATTGCTCGTAGAGGGCGCCACTTACGACCAATTTTACCGAAAATTTAGTTAATAACTTTTTACCCTGTACGTCTAACATAAAACTTGATTCAAAACCTGAAAGAGCTATCATTTTTCCATTAATTATATACTCCTGTTTCATTTCGGTATCTCAATCCGTTTTCGAGAAAAATCGATTTAACGAACACTATGTTTTGATAATAGGAGAAATTAAAAGCGAAACAAACCAAGTGTTTCTTCGTGTTATTACAACAATTAACAATAAAACAAATAAAATACGTAATTATGATTTAAAGTAATTGTTCGAAGAATCCACCGTTGACACTGATACACTTTACACGTTTTCTGAGAGATCTTCGAGTTTGAAACAACATATTGGGATTGCGTCTGACTTCGTTGGCAGCGATTTGTATTCTTTGCCACAACTCTTCACACGAGCCAATAGATTCTTTGTAAACTATATCTTTCATTCGAGACCAAATAGAAAAATCAAGAGGATTGAAGTCCGGACTTCTGGATGGCCAAGCAAAAATGCTTACATGGCCAATCCAGCGATTTGGAAAAACTGCATCTAAATATGCACGCACTGGCCAAGAAAAATGCGGTGGAGCTCCGTCGTGCATGAACCACATGTCTCTTCTTAAATAAAGTGGAACTTCTTCAAGCCGTGGAAGCATTTTTACTTGGCCACCCAGAAGTCCGGACTTCAATCCTCTTCATTTTTCTATTTGGAAGAATCTATTGGTTCGTGTGAAGAGTTGTGGCAAAGAATACAAATCGCTGCCAACGAAGTCAAACGCAATCCCAATATGTTGTTTCAAACTCGAAGATCTCTCAGAAAACGTTGTGTAAAGTGTGTAAATGTCAACGGTAGATTTTTCGAACACTGACTTTAAATCATTATTACGAATTTCTTTTGTTTTATTGTTAATTGTTGCAATAACACGAAGAAACACTTGGTTTCTTTCGCTTTTAATATCTCGTATTATCAGAACAGTGTTCGTTAAATCGATTTTTCTCGAAAACGGATCGAGATACCGAAATGAAACAAGAATACACAATTAATAGAAAAATGATTGCTCTTTCAGGTTTTGAATCAAGTTTCATGTTAGACATACAGGGTAAAAAGTTATTAACTAAATGTTCGTTAAAATTGGTCGTAAGTGGCGCCCTCTATGAGCAATGCTGAAATTACAACACGCATCTTATTCGCCGCCTAAAAAAATATAGTTTCACAAATTTTCAAGTTCCTAACCTATATATTTTCAGAATAATCGCAAAAAATAACGATTTAAAATTTTAACTTTCAACACCCTGTATTTCCGAAACTATCAACTTCCGGATAAGGCATGTTTGCACCAATCATCACCATTTCACGTGTAGTATCTTCGGATTTCGATTTTCCCATTGTTAATGAATCACCCTGTATTTTCAGCATGATGGGGCACCCCTTCCAGTTCTAGAATTGTAGTAGCTTATTTAAATCAACGGCGTTAGATTATCTTCTATGGGGATATTTGAAGGCGCCTCCTGCAGATTTGGAAGATTTCATATTTAAAAATAGAATGAGTGTGGAGTTCTTAATGCTGAATTATGTCACGAAGCCGAGTATTTAATTGAATCAAATGGACAACATTTTGAATATTTCCCTTAGCAGCTTTTCTGTCGCTTACAGTTAGTCTTTGGTGTCAAGAGAGTCACATACCGGGTGTAAGAAGTTTGACTGCCATTACTTCAGCATAACATAGAGTAATTTTAAATGAACAAAAAAAATGTATATTACAAGGGCGTAAGATTAACAGTTTTTAATATTGGGGAGTTTCATCACAACGTGACAACAGCGCTTAATCTAACGCTACACGGCTGGTGCATACCACCTGTGCACGCGGTAGATTTGTCCTACGGAAAAAATGTAAACAACTATTATTGTGAAACACTTAGTAAATTTTAAGACAATTGATTGTTTTCCAGTTTTTAAATAAATAAAATAAAATGCATCGATTTTGTAATACGAAGATAGTGGTGTGCTTAAATTTTAGCTCGAATTTTAGAAATTATGAATCTCTTAAAACAGGAACTTAACTTTTAATCAAATTATGAATTTGAAAAATATGTAATTAAAGTACCCAAAGATTCACGGCGTCCAAATAATCATACATATTAAATATAATTAGGTACATACCAAAAAGCAAAAGTCACTAATTTTTAAACGCACAAGAACAAAACAAACTACAACATATGCTCAAAATATCCACCACCATTTTCGATGCACGCACGACACCTTCAAATCCAATCGCGCACTCGCTGGGAAATACCCTGATTTATTCTTATTTGATGGGCAGTAGCAGTTCTCGCAAGTCTTCGACTGTCGAATTCCAGATACCAACTGAATTACGTATTGTTGGTTGTTAACCGCCGCGCCGTTGTCACATTGCTCGATATGAATTTTATCGAATTTTAAATTTATTACAACGCTAATTATTTTTTAGAATTAAGCTGAAAGGAGTTTAAAAAAGTAATAAAAATTGTAATTTATGGTATCCTATGTACACAGTTATGTCAATATTCCTTAATTAATCGAACTTTTGTATATCAAGTTGGAGATTTTGATATTTTTTTTTCTCGGAGATGGTTGAGTTTAGGACCCATGTCATATAAGGTTTTTTAAGTTTATTTTAATGTATTCTCTTGTCTGTTAAAATTAAGGCAGTCAAACTTCTAAAATCCTATATACTGTTCTTGTATAAATAAAATTAATAGGTTTAATATATTTTTGTAATTCATTTAACAACATTTTTCTATTATTTCACATTCAATAAAATATTTGTAAATAATTTTTCACAGAGAGCTTGAAAATACAAATCTTTTTCATAGTTTTCTATAATCCTAATTTTGGAAACCATTAAAATGCAATTTCACTTATATTTTGAGGTTTCAATACAAAGTGTAATACTTTACGAAAATGTGATTTTTTTTATAGAATTCAAATTTAAAGAAAAATATACTGGGTGTCATTTAAAATAAACAAGTTACGGTCGTTTCCAGTTAAACCGGCAGTGAAAGAATTGAAATAGTATTAGGCTCAATTTAAAGAAGTTCTCCCAAATTTAAAATTTATAGTTTTTTAAGTAATGTAGATATTCCATTGTAATAATATCTACAACTGAGACACCTGGTATATTATCCGTAAGTGAAAGCCTAATTTTAAGCCCAGAATAGTCTTAGAAATGTATTTCTCATTATTTCACACCCATCTATGGTGTGTTGTTTCTTTGAACTTCAGCTACACATATATTTAAAGTACATAAAGGGTCATCAGGATTATTGCATTTTAAAAAATTAGCAGTGTTGCATTTGCAGATACTTTCTACATAGGTAATTCTTTATATAAAGATAAAAAATTACTGAAATTTGTTCTAGCGTTCACTATCACGGCACTCAAAACATGCATCTATTACTTTTATAGGAATCTAGACCAATTTCTTTATTTGTATCTTGTTGCTCTGCTTATATATTTGTAAATTCTTATTTTCTTTCTTCGTTTAGTTAATGCCGCATACGATTTACTATTTCATGCGTGTCTAATTTTCCACAACTGTGCGTCGTGTATAAAAAATAATCTATCCACATGGTTTTCAATCTCTATAAATATAGGAAATGAACTCATCAATAAAAAACAATGGTCAGATTTAACATTTCCATGAGTTGCTCTCTGCATTTTTATAAATCCCCCGTTTAGCTCGAATAGGTTTAAACTAATTAGATTATAAATTGTGGTTAAACTGCCTATAGCCCAGGTCCGCTGTGGTCGCCTGTATTCCGAATGTACTCTTTAGCTTTCACCTAATCAGTCTCCAAAGCCTTTGCAATGACCCTTCCACATAGCTTTCAGCTTTTCTCTTTCGAATTTGTAGAAGTCCCACCCACGGTGGGCTTTTAAACCCACACAGAAATGGATTGCGGTTTCTTCTTCCACGGGATCATCCCGGGTTCTCGTTAGTATTTATAGCAACTTGATCGACGGTCCTTGCTTTTGATAGTTATTTTTTAAGTACTGATAGAGGAGCTTTGTTAAAATTAATATTAACTCATATTCATTCTTTTAATTATTCGGTCTGGTTATATTCTTTAAATATTTTTATTTAATTGCCCAACAGATTACTCCAATTACAGGACAATATTACTACACTAGAGTATATAAATAACAAAGATGGACTGCAAGTATCCAACACAAGACATAATTAAATGTACATCAGGTTACAATGCAGAACAGAAGCAATTAATATATTACAATGTAAAACACTTACGACTACTGCAAATCTATCCAATATCTATGGTATTTAGCCAATCGAAATTGATGTCGCATGGACCATATTAAAGTTATGCAACATATTATATAAAAAGGTGATTTAATCAATAAATCTGACTTAGCATGTGGCAAGTGAAAAGTAGAGAGCTGGCCAGTTATAACTAGACTTAGTGCACATGCAGAGTCTAACAGAGTAGACGGGGGGTCGGTGGCCTTCACAGCTGACTCGCGTTTTGAACTGTTCAGTTATTTAGGGAACCTTGTAGTAGTTGGTATCGCGTCGATAAATTTTCTTTTTACGTCTGCTGTAAGTTGTATCCTCATCCTACGCTGAAGGCTCTATATTTTTCTATGAACCTACAGACGCCTTTCTTTCAAGCAATATTCCATGAAACAAACTAGAGAACCCCAAGTTCCGTAATTCCGTAAATTGGAATCACATGGACTATCCCTAAATAAACAATTTGATATAATGGATAATGTACAAAAAATATATACAGGGTGGCCAAATGAAAACGAAACAGAGCCTTTTTCAGGAACTGCGTCAAGATGGTAGAAAAACGCTCAAACCCGTCGTTTTTAGATTAAAGGGGGACATTCTTTGCTGGTATTTTTGATTCCGCTACTTTCACCCCCAAGCAAGGGTAAGCATCACCCCAAAATATGGCATTGGAGGTTGAGTAATATATCTTTTGAAAGCTCTTACAATTCTTTTTACAACAGACTTTAAATTTTATAATTCCGCCCAATACTTATTAAGAATTTTGATTTTAAAGCTGAAACTTATGTACAAACAATTAGTAACGGTAAAAATGTCAGTCATTCGAGTTAATAAGTACGCCAATGGTATAAATTTAGTATTTCTTGCGTTGCATTGGTTTTTGGCGATTTGTTATCACTTTCGTAAAAAAAAACACAATTGTAAAAAACAGAAATGAATGCTATACACACACAATGAACGTAAAATTAGTAGATTCCAAATTATTTTCTAGTATTATTTGGAAGCGTTGGTTGGTAGTTTATTTAATTGTGTTTTTTGGAAAATTAAACACTATGGTTTATTCCATTGTGGAAATGGTAATATCATTTCGCTTTACTTTATGAACAATAAATGTGCGAATAGAACAGCTCAGCTATTTAATGAACAACGTTGTTCATGATGTACATCAAGATCGACATGTCAGAAGGAAGTATGTTCTAGAGTTAGTAAAAAAATTTCAAGAGACAGGGAACGTAGTCAATAAAAAACGAGAAATTGAAAAACCTATAGTTAATGAAGCTAGTGAAGTTGCAGTTTTGAGACAAGTTAATCTTGATGCTATCTTAAGTACGAGGCAGCTGGCATCTGTGTCTGGGATCAATCGAACTAGCATACAAACCATTTTGAAGAAGAATAAATTCCATCAATACAAAATACATCTAGTCCAGGAACTTCATGAGGATGATTATGACCGCCGTTTGCAATTTTGCGAAATAATGAGTGAGGGAGCAGGGCACGATCCACAGTTCCTTTTTAACACCTGTTTTTCTGATGAATGTAGTTTTTTCTTGAACGGTAAATCGTCACAATTGCCGTTATTGGTCCGATTCAAACCCAAGAGTTTTTCACGAGGTACATACACAG
Source organism: Anoplophora glabripennis (assembly GCF_000390285.2). Lineage (NCBI taxonomy): Eukaryota > Metazoa > Arthropoda > Insecta > Coleoptera > Cerambycidae > Anoplophora > Anoplophora glabripennis. The sequence continues at coordinate 667,326 of NW_019416360.1, forward strand.
CAACCGGAAAAATTTAATCTATGGGCTGGAATTTTCGGTGACCTGGTAATTTGACTGACCAAATGTATTTGCAATTACTGGAAGACGCTATTGACCCTGCCTTTATCGATATTACTGAAAATATTCCAGAGTATGATGAAGATCATTTGATTTTTCAACAAGACGGTGCTCCTCCGCATTATGCGTTAATTGTCCGTCAGTATTTGGACCAACGTTTTCTACGGAATTGGATTAGGAGAAGAGGCAGCATTGAGTGGCCTCCACGATCACCGGATTTATCGCCCCTTGATTTCTTTTTGTGGGGATACCTAAAAGGTAAAATCTATAAAACACAGCCAGCGTCGCTGGAAGATTTGCGTCAAAGAATCGTCGACGAATGCCGTCGAATCACTCCGGAAATGCTTCGGAATGTGCGCGAACGTTTCGAACAAAATCTTTATTCTTGTATGGAAGCGGGCGGTCATCAGTTTGAACATTTAATCAACTAAGTAGTAAGTAAGCAACTAAACATAATTTAAATTTTAAAATGTAAATTTTTTTCAAAGTATTGGGCGGAATTATAAAATTTAAAGTCTGTTGTAAAGAGAATTGTAAGAGCTTTCAAAAGAAATATTACTCAACCCCCAATGCCATTTAAATATTTTGGGGTGATGCTTACCCTTGCTTGGGGGTGAAAGTGGCGGAGTCAAAAATACCAGCAAAGAATGTCCCCCTTTAATCTAAAATCGACGGGTCTGAGCGTTTTTCTACAATCTTAACGCAGTTCCTGAAAATGGCTCTGTTTCGTTTTCATTTGGCCACCCTGTATAAAAAAAAATGCAAAGAGTGTTGGAAAAAAATCCAGGATACAGCATTTTAGAGAACATGTAAAGTTTTAGCAGCAAATATATTATTGGCTCAACAATTTCTCATACTGTCCGTTGTCAACAGTAGACGTTGAACGGTCATTTTCCCTACTCAAGTTATAAACGTCGCCATTTCACTAAAGAAGCACGTAGTAATATGTTTTAACTCCTTCCAGTATGCCACGAAAGCCTTCTCTCAACACTAAGGTTTATCGGGTAAATGATGTCGTTTAATTTTTTGTTATAAATTTATGTGAGATGGTAATTTTCTTACCTGTATTTACTTATTCTGCTTTGCTTCTTCTTCTTTGTATCTTCTCTATTGTCTGGGCGCCAGCTCACATGAGCATATAGTTGTAATTTAATTCAAATTTTCTTTGTTGTTTGTGTTTATAGAGAAAGTCTTTGTTTGAGAAAAAAATAATAATTTAAGATTCAAGCAAATTCTTATCTAATATTTTGTTTCTGGTAAAAAATAATTTCTAATTCATTTAATTACTCTGATCCAATATATTTCAAATTAAAATTATGTGATTGGCCAACTTAATTTATTTTGCTATTTATCCAAAATTTTTTAATCTTCTCTCAATAGAAGTATTCTAAATTAAACCTACGCCACTTCCTCTACTCTAACTTGAACTAAATAACGATATCCAAGATTTGAATTTAAATATTAAATTTAATACAAGTCTGTATTATATTATTGGTTTATACCCTTACCACTGCCTATTTCTTTTCTTCTTGATCTCTTCTATTTCTTTCCTGTATCTATCAGCACAACTTCTGTTCCTGACTTGTCATCTGTCATATAACTCCTTGTTGTTTGTTTCCTTGCTGATATGTCTATATTACTATTTCCTGTCGGTGACTTGGATTAGATCTGTGTTGACTCGAAACTGGATAATACTCTATAACAGTTAACTTTGTTTTGTTATTGAACTTACTTAAGTTTCTATTGTCCGTAATCTTCAATTAATTTAGTTCTTGAGAGTGTTTTCTTCTTCTCCTTCCTATAAATGGTTTTTCTTTATTGAATACATTTGTTTCTTTCTGACAATTAAATTATCTTCCTTTTAAATTAAAAATGTTATTTTCAAAATTTAGCTGTCAGCTCCCCAATTTATTATTTTTCTTTTTTAGTTACCTCACTTTTTCTTTTCATGTCCCACTAATTTTTTTTAAATCACTTTCTAATTCTAGTAATCCAAATTTTTATTACCAATCACATTTTGAATTTTGAATATACTTTGTTACATTATATTTATTTAAATTTTGTTTGAAATTCACTTTTTCGAAAATTTTTAATTGATCATATACTAATTTTTCTTTATTTTATCTTTTCTTTCTTAATTTCAACCATCTACTGTACTCCTATTGGTCACACTTATTCAATTACTATGACTTATTTCTTTAAAATCAGTTTTACCAATTTTATTTTCCCAAAGCCTTTCTCTTTTATATTTTAAAATCTTTGCCCCAATTCATTTTATTACATTATGTAGGTATTTTGTCTCTCTTGCTCTTTGGTACCTACTATGTTGCGACATATTTTCTGGAAACATATTAATATTTTCATTCGTAATCTGACTACGGTCCTGTTAAACTCCGCGTCGCACTAATAATTAGGTAATATACCTATATGTGTGCAACTTTTGTTCGTTTGTAAATAAAAAGAATATTTAAAATATTAATTTTAATAAGTTTTAGAACTATTATATTTAGTCAATTATTCTACCAATTCTTCAATATACAAACAGATTTGAAGAAATTGTATAAAAATTTGCCATCAAAATAATAGTAACTGATTATCACAATTTTTCAAAAAAAAAAACTGAGTATTAATCTTACTTAAGGTCACAATTATTTTTGTAATCAATATTCTACTGTAACTTTTGTTTCACATAAGCAATATTTTTCATATCAAAAAAATATATCAAAGCACTAAAATTTTTAAGGATTTAAGTTAAATTAAATAACTTGATTAACATCATTAACATCATTGTAAAATCTTATAACATAGTTAATGCTATAAGGATTTCTAAGGAAAACTGCATTTAATGTTTTGGGATAATACTTTCCAATTTGGCGGTAAATTTGATGGTACTCTTAATTAATCCTTTTTAGTTCAGTATATACCTTTATTATCCTTCCCTACTAGTTTCGGTATTATGCCATCATCAGAGGTATGAAATAGCAATCATTGGAAAATAATTAGCAGCATAAAACTACTAATAAGTGACACTAAAATTTTGTATTAACATAATGAAAATATTAATAATTAATAACAATAAATTTTAAAAATATTATTATTAAATAGTTTTTGTTTGTTCCCAATTTGTCATGAGATTTTCATTATTATTCCTTATAATGTTGTTTATTAGTAATCTTGCCACAGTTTCTTTTCCAATTTCCCTGAAAATGGTACTCGTATAATAAACGAAACTAGTATAAGAGGAAAATAAAACTTTATATTGAATTAAAGAGGACTCTAATTTAACCCATCACACGTAATGCCAGTGTAGGTATTAATACTTAAATTATATAAAACAATATGTTTCTGTTATGATCAAATTATGTTCCATATATTATGTAGAACATCTAAATGTTTTATTTTGGTTTGCCCAACATTGAATTCGCATTTTTTTAGAAAGCTTTTAATGTTACCAATTAGAAAGCGCCTCTTTATAAAATATATTAATGACGTGCGTTATTACTTCGTTTAATTAAAAATAAAAAAATGCAAATAAATGAATTTTCTAGACATTTAAGGAGGTATATCGGGTTTACTCAAATGCACAGATGTACTTGAAATTTATATAGCATATAACCCAGTGCTCCCTCTGTGCGTCTTATTTTCTTGAAATTTCATTTGAATCTAGATTTTGAGATATTGTTGTTGAATGTTGTTCATTTTAACATAGGTTTAGATGGCGAAGATGGACCGTGTGGCTCTTTTTTGCCCATAACTGAGAAAAAAATGTAGAAATTGTGAAAGAAAACTTTTCCATACACAGTATTATCTTATTTTTGATTTAAAACTAATGTAAGTTTTGAACATAGTACGGCTGTATTAATTAGAAACAGAAACCAATAAATGCATTTCTGTCTGACTTGAGGATTAATGTGGCAACGTCGCAATCAGCTGACAGCAAGGAGGGAAGAAGATGATGAAGAAGAAGAAGAAGAAGAAGAAGAAGGAGAATAATAATAATAATAATAATAATAATAATAATAATAATAATAATATTATTATTCTTTATTCATATATATTGCATAAAAAAGAGACACATGTACTAAATACAAATATATGAAAGGGCGAAGTTCAACTGTGTCGTCCATGTATGCTATGTGCATATTGAATAGATTTATTTGCTATATAGATATATAGATCATGTTTATGGCAAATAATTTCAATAGAATTTATTTTTTCAAGTTGGCAGCGGGTTTTAGTCTCATAAGAAAAGCATAGGACCCCCCCTGCGATCCTCACTTCCCTCGGACCCCGATATACCTCCTTAAGCCATTCAGTCTTTACAATTTGTGATTATTCTGTTTGTAAGTATAACTTATTGCTAATAATAATAATAGTACCAAATTTGGAAATAATCTGTTAAATGAAAATAACAAAATGTTAACAAAAAAAATTGTTTTGCGGTTATGTAAATTTGTTGATATTGGGGTTTCGAAAAGGGAAGTTGTATCATAATTTTTTTGAATAGAATCAATCTCTATAAATACTTTGCACTTATTTTCAAAATACTGTGTATAAAATATTTCGTATTTAAAAAATATTTATAACTTTTAGTATCACCTTCTATAACAGAAAAGTTTTCGAAATATTTCCTCAAAACTCTGTTTAAAACATCAACACTGTGGACATTTTCTTCAGGAAAATATAAGTCCACCGGCTGTTCCATCTAGCGTAGTGGTTTTATTTGTTTTCCTAGGGTAACAAAGCAATTTACTTCAGACTATTTGTCTGTATCACAGGCGTGGGCAGGCCATACATGATTTGAATTTACGGGTTTAATAGACATTTTGCCTTTCCTTAAGATGGAAAATTTTTTGTTCATTTTCGACAGAAGTTGTAGAAGTAGCACTTTATTTTATCAAACATGCCACATGGAAAAAATTTGTATATAATTATGCTAGCATTCGCTGTCGAATTCAACAAATCTTCTCTTTAATTGAACTTATACTGAAAGTATTATACGATATAAGAAGACACGCCTCATATAGAATTATTGCAAAAGAAATTGATAATAATGCGTGTTCTTTTTCTGTATTGGGTCAGAAGTTCCGTAAGCCTAATTCTAACTAAGCGGTTTTCCAAGTTTCCCGGTGATTCTTTCTTTATAAAGACCATCACAAATCATTCCTTAATACTTTTTTCTGCAAAACCCTGCCGTTTCTTTTACGTCTCCCGAGTTTTCATCTAATTTAATTTTTCTTACATCATTTCATTCCAATACAGTTTGACGTGGTATTGATTGTATAAGGGTGACCTCTTCGTCTGGATTTCACCTCCTCTCTGTTAGTACTAATTTTAGAAAAAAAGTCTTTAATATGAGAATCGTAGGATTTAGATATTGGCAGTCTGAAATTATTTCTTGGAAAGAACCACTTCGAGTGACGCTTTATACCTTTTATTTGAGGGCAGAATCCTATAAGTATACTTTTTCATAACGAATATCTGCAAAAAAATTAATCCACAATTTATGGCGTACCATTAACAGCAATACTCTTGAAACTCTTTTCTTGATAGTCCGGTTTGAATAATTTTTGTAAATACTGAGATATGTTCATAGCATACTTACAATTAGTAAAAAAAAATCAGCGAATAAGATATTGATGTATGCGATCACACCATTGCTCATGAATTATATTTGTAACATTGGCCTGCACTCGTTCCTGCTCATCACTGTTGGTCCGCTATTGGTGCGGGATCCTTTTCTTGCTCTTTCCATCGGTAGTGACCCACCTCCATACACGGGATTGAATCACCTTACACGGAGCCACCTTACACAGGAGTGAACCACCTCGTTACACCAAACCACCTCCTTACATCAAACCACCTCCTTACACCAAAGTTGTAGGAAATTTTGTTGCAGTATCAAAAGAAATCTATTAAAAAAAACAATTGACTTGCATTTCGAGGATATAAACCAAATATTTGTTTGTTTTTTTTCTAAATACAGTGATATATAATATCATATATATTTGCTTTGCATTATTTTGGTTCATTTATTGACGCTGTATACTAGGGGCACCACAAAATAGCTATTATTTGTTAAAATAAAAAAAAGTTAAAGTAAAATTTTTGTTATGATCTATTTGTGGTGTATCCTTAACGATATTTCCTGTAAAACATATATCACAATAACATTTTGTTGCTGAATTTGTTATATCACAATATTTTTTATTTTTGAAATACTTTTATTTTAGATTCGAAAATGGTTGCTGGTGTGCTCGTTCACAAGCATAATTCTGGGTATTATTTTACAAATAATACAAATTTTTTATAATAATACAAGAGAATTCGAATTGCTTTGAAATTTTGCAGATAGTCCCTTATGTGGTAGACCTTTAAAGTATTGCCGGATTTTATTATATAACCCTGTATAACATTAAGAAAGGAAAAGCTTTGGGAAATAAAACGTTCCTTCATCAAAGATTAGTTGACTAGAGTTTTGACGGTCTTTTTAATTAATAATAATATTAAAGATTTCAGCAACCCGCAGTGGTAACAATATCTTCCAAATGAAAAGAACAATGTGCCTCGATTCTGTTTGTTCCAGCAACTAAATGACAAACAATTTAATAACTTATTTTTTTTCTCTACATATTGTCTGAGGAAACTTTCAGTTACTATCGCATATCAGGATTAAATGCAACATTTCTTTTGTTTATTGGCCATATAGAATTTATAAATGGGTTTTTCTCAATGAAAACTTTTGTCTTCCTCTTTGCTACGACTTTTACAACGTATCATTTACTTCTTATATATTTATATAAATTTTCAGTAAATTGGGGAATATTAAAGTAGACATAAACTTGTATGGAAAATATCAAACATCAAAGCAATTCGGTTCAATTTTTAAACAAGTTTTTTCGAGGGTCCTACACCATATCCACTTGTAATAAATGTGATAGAAAGGTTCAACCTGATTCTTTTCATCTTATCGGGAAACGAAAATAAAGGGGTATTGTGTACTCATAACTTTGATAAAAAAAAAATTTGCTACGTTATATTTGGATGCTTTTATTTTAAATTACTGTGAGTTTTCGATACTTAGTTTTTAATATTTTTCGCATTTTTGCATTTGATATCGTATTTTAAAAATGTCTGTTTCTGTTAAATTTTATAAGAATATCCAGAAATTTACAAATATTGGTGTAAGCATTTTTAGTATTGAGGAAGTTTATTTCATTCAATGAGAATATAGTCATTCCTGTTTATGACTACAATCGTTTTACATAAAGAAACCAATTATGTCACTTGCTAAATAAATAAATAACCCATATATAGGGTGTTAGAAGTTTGACCGCCTTAATTTTAACAGATGATAGAATACATTAAAATAAACAAAAAAAATATATAACATGGGTTCTAAACTCAACCATTTCCGAGAAAAAAATTATCAAAATCTCTAACTTGATGTACAAAAGTTCGATTAATTAAGGAATATTGACATGACTGCGCGCATAGAATACCGTAAAATACAATGTTTATCACTATTTTGAACTTCTTTATACTTAATTCTAAAAAATAAGTAGCGTTGTAATAAATTTAAAATACGCAATTCAGTTGGTATCTGGATTCGATCGTGTCGGAGTGTTTTTTGCGTACCACTATTTCATTTTCTTGATGTGTTTTCCAGCGAATGCGGGAAAATTGGATTCGAAGGTGTCGTGCGTGCATCGAAAATGGTGGTGGACATTTTGAGCATATGTTGTAGTTTGTTTTGTACTTACGCCTTTAAAAATTACTGAATTTTGCGTTTAGGTAAGTACCTAAATTATTTTTAATACGTATGATTATTTGGACGACGTGAATCTTTGGGTATTTTAATTACAAATACGTAATTTGATTAAAAGTTAAGTTTCTATTTTAATTACTAAAATTCAAGCTAAAATTTAAGCACACCACTGTCTTCGTACTACAAAATCGTTACATTTTATTTTATTTATTTAAAAACTGGAAACAATTGTCTTGAAATTTACTAAATGTTTCACAATAATAGCTGTTTACGTTTTTTCCGTAGGACAAGTCTGCCGCGTGTACTCGCGATGTGCTTCAGCAGGTTAAGCGCTGTTGTCACGTTGTGATGAAACTCGCCAATACTAATACTCGCTGTATTTTGAAAACAGTTAATCTTACGCCCCTGTAATATACAACTTTTTTGTTCATTTATGATTACTTTATCTCATTCTGAAGTAATGGCAATCAAACTTCTTACACCCCGTATAGCTAAAAATTGGTCCAGCAAAATTCGACAAAATTTTAATTTTTGAAATGTTTAAATTAAATTAATACAATTTTTTTGTCATAGTCTCAGTAAACATTTTTTCTTGCGGAACTGTCATAGTTTTCGAACATCCACCTATCTACTGAATATCTGTAAATATTGATGCTAATTCGAGCGCCTCTACCAAAATTCAATCCGTTCTCATGAATTATTTCAGAATAACGGCACAAGTGCATTATAAATTTGGCAGGGTTTTATGTGGGGAACATCGGGTTTTTATTGTTTTTCTGTGGTTCTTAATTGCTCTGAGCTTGGCCCTATTATAAAATGGGATGTGGTTTTATTTATAAAACGTAACTCCAAAGTTTTACATAATAGAATAGCAATTAAGAGCAACCGGTTTGCGTGTTTGGGATTAGGGCTTTTGTTGGACCAATTAGCGAGAGCTTTGAGCAGCGGTGCTAAAAACGGAATTGTAACTTTTGCATGTCACACATAGGACGATTCCAGATTGATTTTTCAATATCTATGGTCCTGAAAGATTACCACGTGAGAAAAGGATAATTCCTGTAAACTATTTTCTGTTTGCCCCAAAAGTGCAATTGGTCCAGTTATTTAAAAAATTATAAAAAGAAAACTACATACATTGATAAATCATTGGTACATATTAAAACGTTGAAAAAAAATTTGCTAAATTGTATCAAATATAAGTCAGTTTGTAAATACATAAGAAGATAAAAATATTAACACTGAATCTGACGGGCTAAAAAAAAATGTGTAAGAAAAGCACTCTTTATTTATATTTTTTAGTTAATTAATGAAACAGGCATCACTTGTTATAAAATTTTTAATTAATTATATTTTAGAAAATACTTACTCTTTAAACTAAAGCCTCAACTAGCGTTGAATCGGTAACCCAAACCTGGCATTTTATATTCGAATACATAAAAGCGAAAACTGAGAAGCCTAAAACAAACAATAAATTTAGGCATTAATTAAAATGATATTTTCAAAAAAGGGTACATTTATGTGCTAAGGTTAAACAATCACTGTGTCGAGATATAAATTATAATTACAGCTTACATTGTACTCGAATTTATGCACTGGTTGTAAACAAAATATTTAATTAACTCCATCGTTAACACAACCCTCCTGCTAGCATCTAGGACCCTTAAATTGTTCCATATTAATTAACTTGGAACATGTCCCATAATAATACAGTTTATTCTTGTAATTTGAAGAAAACTTGTTGAAGGTTCTCCTGCCTGGATTGGCAACTTGATAGGTCTCATCGATCCTTCATACAATGTAGCGGCTTAGTACGAGACGAAAATTCCTGACAACTAAAATATTCATTCTATGTGCATACCAATTTTTGTGAAATTGCGAAATGGTATTTTCACTTCCCTTCTCGTTTTTAAATTCACGGCATATGGTATTACTGCACTCCAATTCTTGTTACTTGTCTTATAATCATATAGCTATATAAGTTATTAATTGAAATATATCAGAGTGTCAACATTATTCAGAACTGCTTTGAGTTTCGATTCTTTCTCAAAAAAAAAAATGGAGACAGAAGGAGTAAAGTAGTTGTAATGATTAGAAGGCGTATACGCGTATATATAATTTATTAAGAACTACACACTAGATGGTTGGTTAAATTACATCATACTAGTAAAAATACATGAAGCATGTAATTTTACACTCTTTGTGCAATTCACGCAAAATGTAAATTTACATTATGTATATTTGTCACACCTAAAGTGTAAATTTAACAAGAAACAAGAAAACTACATAGTACTTTTAAGAAAACAATTTAGGTATTATTAACACTAATAACATTAAATACAGTTAATAAGATTTATTATTGCGGTAGACACATATTCTTTAGAGTAAATAAAATATAAATTTCTAAATTAGGGTCAGTTGGGGTAATTGTAAACGATTCTAATAAAATCAACTTTGATAAAGTCTAAAATTTGAAGTTTAACAGTTGTGAAGATAACTGTAATATTGGACATTTTTCGGAACACCTTCTAGAATGCTTTAAACGTGCAACCGAAAAAAAGGGTGTTAACAATTACCCATGAAAAAAAAATTTATAGAAATATTAGGGCAAATCTAAACTAACCATTTATCGTTCTATAAATTCTAAATGATTTTCCTATTCTAGCCTATTCTAGCTCGAGCTATAAGGCAATTCGCAAGGTCTACATCTATTGGGATTGCAAAACGGCGTCCTGCAAACTCATAGGCTTCATGGTATTTTTTCTTCGTTTAATCCGTTGATATATAACGGCAATAGGAACATTGTAAGTCTCCCTGTAAATTTTATTGATATTCTGTACAGCATTAATAAGATCCAATTCGCTGTATCTTTCAATGTTCGGTCGTTTCTTCTGATAATCTCGCACCATTGTGTTTCTGAGAGTATATAGAAACGCGTTTACAATTACCCCTTAAATGCTTTTACAATTACCCCGTTTCAAATTTTTAACGGGGCAATTATAAACACACATCTACTATGAATTTGTGAAGCCTAACCTAAAAAAGTAACGTGGTTTCACATTGTTCATTCAATAATGAACGCTACTATATAAATAAATTGCCCTATCTTCATCAATATCTGATTTATGCACATTTAAAAAGCAAAAGCAAATTCTGCTTAACAAACTTTTGAGTCGTATCTCCGAAAAATAACTGCCACAAGCAGAAAACTAACACAATGAAATCTTTATTGCTGTACTATAACAAAACATAAATCCACATGTCACGAATGCCGTTGTACGTCGTTGCTACCAGCCAAATTCAAAAGTTATGAAGCTTGTTTACAATTGCCCCTGTTCACGATTACCCCAACTGACCCTATACCTAAAGATAAATAATACAGAATATTATTACTAATTAATTAAACAGTTTTCTTAAAATAATAGTGCAATTAAAAACTTGGTATAGCAAATTTAAATTAACAAAGTCGGTACAAATTAATATGTATACAGGGTGTTTCAGAAAAACCTCCTGTAAATTCAGGGGGTGATGGTACGATAAAAAATCAGAATTTTTTGTCTAAAGTACAATTTTATTTTCTAAAAATAATGTACTCTTGTTAGAACTTTCTAATGTGAACGGTTTTCGAGAAAAAAGGCTTTTAAGTGAAGTCGTACAATATTCGGTGTAGAAAATAAGTGACTTTTCTCAAAGTAGGCTTATGTCAAAACTTATTAACTTTATATCAAAATTTTAGTGTACTGTAATTAATCATTATTAACTTCAGTCACTAAACTCATTAAAATTTTGATATAAAGTTAAGTAGAGATTAAAATATTACTAAGAATGTATGCGCTGTTTATGAGACAACCATCAATAAGTTTTGACATAAGCCTACTTGAGAAAAGTCATTTATTTTATACACCGTAATATTGTACGAGCGCGAATTTAATGAAAAGACTTTTTTCTTGAAAACTGTCCTCATTAGGAGTTCTAATAAGAGTACATTATTTTTAGAAAATATAATCGTACATTAGAAATTAGAGCCCGAACGGTAAAAAATCTAACCTTAAAAAAATTTGAACATAAAATGTAATAGGAATGTGGCATAACTGGTGTCCTCTATGAAATATCTAAAAAATAATTAGACCAGCGTATCCTTAAAAACCCTGCAGTACCAAATTTCATAAAAATATTTCGCACTCTTTGGAAATTTTCGTAAAAATTCTATTTAAAAAATTTTATTTTGTCACTCTGTATCTCGAAAACAATAGGAGATAGACATATAGTTCACAAGACAGAAAATTCTTATTTTTCGTCGTTCTATCGCCCCCTGAATTTACGGGAGGTCTTTCTGAAACTCCCTGTATATAAAGCAACTTCTGCAAACCTCTATATTAATTTAAAGTACAAAGTATATATTGTAATGAATTGAAAATGTAAACAGAAATTACGATTGAAAAATTACATGACCGAACTTTAGTCCAAAAATAAAAATTAATTCTTAATATAGCAAACAATAAAATAGCATAAAATTGTTAATATAAAGACTGAATATAAAAGAAGTAATTATAAAGGATATCACATAGTATTAAATTGATAATTTTAAATTTAATTCACAAATATAAAATAAATTTTTAAAAGAATGCATGACAGCGACACTTGTTCACAAGAAATACTATGAGAAAACATAATATAAAACCAGAGTGACATATATCAAAAGACAGCTCAATATTCATAGATGAATTTGATATGCATAATTTGGGTAGACGAGTAACTGTAGAGAAGATATCTTAAATGAACTGAAGTCAAATATGAAAATTTATTATCAAATGTCAAATTAAATTATAAATTTTATCAAATGTCAAAACTAAAGGTGGCTTTACAAGTACCAGAAAATGACCTAGAAAAAAGAACAGAAAATAAGGAATATTTAATAATAAGTAATAAATTTATATGTTAAAAATAAAAGGACATTGTAACAAATGTATTAGGTATAAGAAGTGCAGTGAAAGTGTTGTGAAAAAAGGACGCCCAAAGACTGGAATTTATGTGAAGGGACCTTAAGGAAAAATAAACACTAGAAATTTCCAGAAGGTGAAAAAACAAATGTTTATTTACTAGTTACGGCTTGGTTTTTTGGTAAAAAGCTAGAGAGGAGAAGTAGCTCCAACAAAAATTAAATAATTCAAGAAAAAACAGTCAAGAAGTAAATTAAAACTTACTAGTAACATCGAAAATCGTTTGTCTTCAAAATCCACATAAAGAAAGTCGACAGTGAAGAAAAATTTTGCAACAAATATCAGGCAGTATCCGGAGAGGTATTCCAGTGGCCCATAAATGGTACAACAGACATCGTCAGCGTTTCCAACAATGAAAGAAGTACCCAGTAACCAACAGGTACCTAAAATTAGAAAAATAAAGTGCACTAAAGTATTAATTCATGACTATAGCTTACAAATAATAAAGTATTAATACAGTATACCTTAGAAAAGGAAAATTTAATATACCAGGACTTACCTGCACAAATTTACATACTAGAAATCCAAAAACTAGCTTTAAAAACTAATATAGAATGAACTCACATCAAGTGCTTAAAAGGGATGGTCATTTTAGTTTTAAACGTCAAATCATGTGAATTAAATTTGTATAAGTTAAGATATGCAATACAATACACGGACGAGTGGTGACAGTAGTATCAATCATTAATTCCAACACCATAAAATTTTTTAGATAAAAAAGGAAACAAGACCAGTCCTTGTNAAAAAACAAAACAATACTCAATACACAAAAATTGACAAAAATTAAATTAAATTAAATTAAATTTATTATTATAAACACCACAAAAACACAAATTAATATTTTATTATATAAAATTTTCATAACAATATATTTAATTTTGCACACTTCTTTTTAGTGACGTCTCTATCTTTCATTGTTTAAATTTAGTACTTTTTCCATTTGTTCGTCAGTCATTATGAACCAATTATTAGTGGCACTAATTGTAGGTATGTTCCCCAACGAGATGTTTAGGTTAGTAAAACTCTTGGACAAATAAATATTAATCATGCGATTCCATGTTCCGCTCGAACATTTATTCGTATGGATAAAGTGTAATCGCAACCCCGTGATTTATTTATGAACAGTGATAAATTAAATGTGGTGACATGTTTCCAATAATCCTATTTGTATTTATATAAATAACAACGGTGTGAATGTTCCGGGAATAACAAAACTTTTTTCGAAATTGGTTTTCTTCTTCTGCAAGATGTTTTATTATTTTGATGTCAGTTATGAGATAACGTACAGGTTATTTTATTCCAAGAGAGAAGCATACGAAGTTTTAAAAATGATTGAAACGCTAGATAAATCCTCGTTATGAGCTGTAAAATATTCAATCTTTTAGAAACTTGTAGAGAATTTTATAAATTAACTTTTGTAACATAAGAATTCTAAAAATAAATAAATAAAAATATTTCTCGTTAACTAAACTAAATGATATAGTGATGTGTGTGTTTTATTCTTTATCTCGCTACTTGTTTTTACATAATATGAGACTGTCAGTTAGTAAAAAATTGTAGGTAGCATAAAAACAACTTCAACTTGTTGTTGAATCACCTAAAATCGTCACAGAAGAGCATCTGAAACTGTGCGGCTCGTATAGTACCTATGTATTTGACACATTTTCCATTAGTACATCGAATCAAAAATCTACAATTTTTAGCAGTCCTAGGGCGAAAAGCAGAATATTTTCGATATAATGTAATATGAAATACATCTGAAATGACAAATGTTAACTGTCTGGATCTTCATGTCAGAAATTTTAATGATACCACACAACTTTTGCCACCTTTATACAGGGTGATTCACAACTTATCCAAAAAAATTTGGGAATAGATGCGGCATGAGAAATGGAGTCAATATTGTAAAAAATTTTTGTAAAATCCTTATAGTTTCTGAGAAAAAAATTATTGAAGTTGTAGCACATTAAACCACCACATAGTTGGACAACTGTAGTCTCTAGCGTCATCCGAAATACGCGTGGAGAGCCATGTGACTCCTAATACTGAAATCCGTCGTTGCGGTAGTTTTTGCCTGTTATCTGTGTTGTTTACAACAGCTTTTTAGTAGTTAGTGTCAAAAATGGTTTGCGTGTATAGCAACTCAGAGTTGATGGATATCGTTTTAATTTATGGTGAAGCAAGACAACATTTGTATTATGGTGAAGTATTTGTGTTATGGTGAAGCAAGACATCATTTGTGTTAGTTCGTAGAAAGTGAGTAAGACGGACCCAAATGTGTTTACACGTGAGTGGATAAAATTTTGAACAATTGCTGTTGCAGCATCGGGTATGTCAAATGATTTTATTATTTAAAAACACAAATTAATTTTATTAATAATTAATAAAGGCAAAAGCATTTGAATTTGCCGATATAAAATAGGTGCGATAAAATTCTATTTACATATTTCTTTCCTTGCGAAAGTTTTTGTCCGTTTTTATCACGCCGCC
>NW_019416360.1:685844-726457 GCF_000390285.2 Anoplophora glabripennis
TATGTCAAATGATTTTATTATTTAAAAACACAAATTAATTTTATTAATAATTAATAAAGGCAAAAGCATTTGAATTTGCCGATATAAAATAGGTGCGATAAAATTCTATTTACATATTTCTTTCCTTGCGAAAGTTTTTGTCCGTTTTTATCACACTGCCATGCCGGTCGCATTGTGTTAGGTCAGGTTTTACAGTGGACCAGTTTCCAGTGCCGTGCAGAAGTGTATTTTTAAATCAATTTCGAACTGACCTTTTTGATTTTTTCTTTACAAAGCTGTATTTGTAAGGGTCCCCTGTACATCCAGAATTTTTTTTTTGGATAAGTTCTGAATATTTAGCAGTTCTTCTTGTAAGGAAAAAAATATTGCTAAGAAATTATGTCTATTGGAGTAACCGATATTGAAATTGATTGTTTTTTATTTACAAAATAAATAATATGTAGCAAAATACAATGGTAGTATTTATACTTCAGGAAGCATTATAAAATCGCCTCATAATTATTTTGTTAATAGTAGATAGGTATTCGATATTTCTAAAAGATAATATGAATATTTTCTCTACCATCTGACTTGACATTGATTTTCCCATTATATACTGCGGTTTCTTTTTTTTGTTCTTGTAGTTTTGTTTTTTTTTTCTCATTATTTCGTCTGTCATTTTATTTATTAAAAGAAATTAAAGATAGCTTATTTCAATCATGTTAGAAATATGTTACAGTTATTGTGTGTTTCCATAATAATTAAGCAATATGTCTGTTTGGGAAATAAATAAATAAATACAGAAACAAGCAATCAAACCAGCAAGCAAGCAACTAAGCAAACAAACAATTTTAATAACTAACTATCTAACAGAGAGACAAACAAAGAAAACATACAAAAAAAGCAACAAATAAATAAGGCATATGATTTTTACTTGAGTCTACCACGACTCCAAAGAGAGGTAAACAAATTTTTTGTAATATATACAAATTTCCTGGTATAAGGATCGATGTACAAAATAGAAGTTAAAAAAAAGAGGTCAATTTAGAAATTTTTTATAATTAAAAAATTACCGCCATTCGCTTTTTTATCTAATGCTAGAGAAGGTAGGAAAGTCGTCATCAGTATTTTAAATTGTTAAATATTGTAAAATATAAACGTATCTTTTTTAATTCTGGCATTTTTTTCAATATAAAATGGTACGCCAACAAAAACCGATACGTCTTTAAATAATTGTTAGATAGTGGAAAAGACAAATATTTAGAAAATTCTAAACTGTGAACTTTTACTTACAAAGTGTGTCTTCTATGGGGTTAAATAGAGAGCTATTTTTGATCTTCGGAAACATACACTAAAAAAATTTCACTCAAATTTCACAATTGCACTAAATCCGCGTTTACGTGAATAATTTATTTAAAGAGTACCTATATTTGAGCGAAAGTACTCAGTTTTAGTTTAAATATAATAACAAATGAGCAAAATGATCAAAATGCCCAATATTGAGTGAAAATGTACTCAATAATTTCACTCAATTGATTCACTCTGAACCTTTATTGCTTTTTTTGGAGTGTATAAGTGAATAGTGATTATTTTAGTAACTGTTTTTTTTTGTTTCTTTATTTAATTATTAATTTGTTTTTTACCTTTCTACACCTCAGCTATGTAAATCTGAGATCATTGACAATGACATTCACAAACTAAGTATAGTGCTTTAAACAAATTGTAACAAACACTCTTTATGAAAAACTTGAAATGATTTTAAATAAAATTTCAAATTTATCTGACTAGAAATCATTTTTATTTATTTTTTGTTATGTACATTTTATAAAAAGCCACAAATAAGTATTTTAAAACACAAATTACTTTCACTGACAAGTAACGTTTATCTGTTCACATTACTTTCACTGAGAAATAACGTTTATCTGTCCACATATCAGTAGTAGTTAATATTTTATAAATCATGCAAAAATACTAGTTACCACCCAAAAAGTATTTTAATGTTCCTCACTTGGTACGCATTGACTTAAAATATACAGCGGTTTTAAAATAACATGTCGCAAAGTCATACAAAAGCAATCTGTTTTAATAAAATTACACAGTCCCACAAAAAAATTCTGTGGGTCGAATTAGACCACTATATCCATAATTATGTTTTCGAGGTCACTGAGTCCGAATTCGACGTCCGTTTGACTTTGTCAAGGTCTGAGGACCGTTTGACCCCAAAAACATATAATAACCATGCTTGTCTCCACCATATAGGAATTTTTCTCGGTTTGATCTTAAAATGACCTTTAACCTGACCTGATAAGATAAAACGGACCTCGGATTTGGACACAGCGACCTCGCTCGAAAACATACGGATTTAGTGGTCTAGCCCGATGCATATAATTTTTTTTGTCTGTGGGGCTGTGTTATTTTCCATTGCACTTTCGCTCCCTGCTATCCGTTAATTTCACATAGTTGACTGAAAAAGTTAAAAAGGGCAACAATGACAAGCGCGCGCGTACAATCAAGTTGGGGAACTGCCCAGTGATGGCGTAGACAAAAGTTTACGTGGAGCTAATTATAACTTGACTATTTATTTAAATTAAAAAAGTATTTCAGATATATTACTCTGGGACACCCACTTTTTTACTATCTCTGCCCCTAAAAAACTAACCCCTACTAAAAGATACAGCCTATTATTTACACTGTCTCAATTTGACATAGATAGGCAGCTGTTAAAATTAAAACCACGCTTTCGAAAACAACCTGTATACATCAACCACATTTAACATTTTAAGCCGAGTTTGTTTTACGGCTCCTGCGGTACTAGTGTAATTACCGCAAGTTTATACCTTATGCTACTGAGTTAAGAGAGTTATACGGCATAATTTAATTAAAAATTGTTTCACTAACCATGCTCACGATGTAATTCCTCGTAGGGTGTATGATATTACTCGGAAGCATCATGCCGTTTCTTAGGAATAATTAATTTCTTAATACCTCCAAACTGCCGGTTGTAATCTTAGTTCCAGTAGGGGGCGCATGTAGTTCCTGAATTATTTACGTCTGAAAAATTATAACATTTGCATGGTTCATTCATCAGGCTGTCGCGAAATGCAACTCATTCATGGAATACGGTCTAGAGTCTGATACAATCATGACTTGCAGAATTCAGTATAAAAGACCTATATCAAAGTCAACATGCGTAACAGCAGTCCGTTGTTATTATTATTGCAATTATTATTTTGGATGTACTCCTAAAAATAAGAAACAAGTTTTACCTATACATTTATGTTTTCACATTTTTCGTTTCCGAGATACCGTAATTTATGTTATTAATTAAATTCAAATTTGGAACAGGGTATTACATAATAAATTTACATGATCTGAATATGACGACGATAAATGAGATAATTTAGGGACGAAGATTTAGTACCATCATGTTTTTTTGAGAAGTAGTAGCACTAAATTCAAAAAAGTCCAAAAGTATCTGCAAAAGTCGTTAGATAAGGTTCTAACTGATTCGAAGGCTGAAAATGAGACACACGACGGAGACGACAGTTTCGTCATAGAGTTTGTAACCGTTTTGAAAACACGGATGTACAAAGAGCAACTCATGACATGAAATATGTTTCTGAAATTTATAATTGTTTCTCTATAATGTCCGAAAATTAAAATTTTTAACGCTCTGTACTTGTATGTCAGAAACGGGGCAGTTTGAGACAAGTTTTGATGATTTTTTAATTTTTAGATTACTTTGGATTGTATAGACACCCCGTATTTATGAAAGGAAATTAACTGATTATGATATAATCCAATAAATTTTTTTCAAAAATTATTTTCAGCAAATTGGAATTGATTTTTCTACGAAAAATTAAAATTTGCGGTATAATATGTTATACTCTCTAACTCTAAAATGTCAGCCATAAAAGTTGTGACTAGCGACATCTGACATTCCTGACCAAATTTCAATGCAATATGCTATTTCTTTTAAACAAAAAGGTTCGTACTTGATTTAAAATCTTTCAAAATAAAAGACAATTTACTTACGGTCCAAAGAAAAAAATCTTGTTTTCTGTTGCTCTATCAGCATTTCTGGCATTATTTTCAACATACCCTGTATAATAAAATTTTTTTATTATAAACCAAAATATGCGGAACTGTTTTGACTGTTAGTTCAAAGCCACGAAATTATTTTCTATAGAAAAGTCATACATTTGTGAAAATTCATGTTAACTTTGAAAGGTTGAAATCCAACTTAACAGTATACACATAAAGAAAAACAAATCTACCTTCGTAGATCTGATTTGTACTGTACCTAAGATGAACAAAAAAACTTCCTTTCAAATCGTTTCATACAGGGTGTTAGAAAAACGAATGATAAATGAAATTGAAATATTTTTTTTCGTTATTAGAGCGAGTGTTCAAACTGTCTCCCATGCACGTCAATGCACGTCAGGTTGTACATCTTTTTAAAACCGAAGGTTAAAATCTGACGATCTAGATGGCTATTGTATCTATCCATCACCGTTAAAGGTAAAAACTTCAAATCTCATATCACTGTTATTGTGAAAAACTGTTCTGTTCAATTACGAAATTTAAAATTATTTATTCCATATAAAAAAATCATTGTTTTTTTGTAAACCCTTTTAAAAACACCCTCTATAAAATTTAAAATCATTATATGATACTTTTATTTGATTCTCATTTAAAATTTTATTTTGTTAGTATAAAACTAAAAACTAGAAATTTATTTTTATTACTACTAATAATAATAATACTAAAAATCGTGGAGAACTGATTAAAGAAGGATATGAAAGAAGATAATATTTTTTACAGAAACATGTTTACAGGTTCTAGATATGGCATTTTTTAAATAATGTTATACAATATCATTTCATTTGTTTAAAAAAAGGTACCCAGTACTGCCATTTCCACCGTGGATTTTCTAGCTTCCTGTAATATCCTGTAGTTTCAGTGTTCACATTTTACTGTTTTTAGGCATAGTCTCGAGAAGTGAGAAGGTAAAAATGATAAAATTTAATAATTTGAAGTGTTATTTCTAATTTTATAAAACATTTGTTAACTAATTTCTAAGCATCTATAATATTTCGTTACAAGGAATATTTTCTGTTTTATAGTATGTGGTTCTGATTAGTGGTTAAATAAAAGGAAAGAATTCAAGAGATTTTAAAATATAAAGAAAATATTACCGAAATATTTTTTCATTGGTATAGCGACATTTATACACGCTGCTATGCTATTCCAGCCTCTACAACTCTACTACTCAGAAGTCTATAAATCTTATAACTGGAAAGACAGCACTCTTAATCTCATGGCTGAATTTGTCTTAAGTCAGAGCACACAAGGATACCTGTGAAAAGGAAGTTATTTATTAATAAACTGTGTTTGCCTTTCGTTCATTGCAGGGACTGATGGTAAAAGAAACTTACAGGTTAACTCTGTATATCATTCACTAATCATGTAGAGAATCAATGGGATATATAAGGTTGAACGTCAGATTTATGTCACAAATATCGTTAGTTCTATCCCCCAAAGTGCAATTGCAAATTGTGTACAGTTAGGTAATTATGAAGACATAATTTAATTATTTGTAAATGTTTATATATTAATATTTTTGAAAACCATCCACAATATTCCAAAATTTTAAGTGTTTCCTATAATACTTTCCGAATGTTTTTAAACACACATTTTTTTCAGCAAATAAAAGACTTAACAGCAAATCTTGTACCTTCAAAAAATTTACGAAATAGTATTCAATATTTTACACCAGCCCTTTGGAAAACGTTATTAATTCCATTCTTTTTAAACCAATGAATTTCAAAAACAATACTGCACCAGCGCGGTTCTGCATCTGCAACCACCCAGCGTCTCTACGAGATATACTCATTAACAACATATAGCTAGCGCGGTTCATTACCTTGTAATTTACCCCAACAACAGGATATAAATCAACCCCTCACAAAGGCTGTTGTTCTTTCAGACATTTATAAGACAATTACTGAGTGAGAATTAGGGTAGCGTGTACCTTATGACAAATTTTGGCAAGGCGTTATACACTCTATCATCTTCGTTTGTCTTCTGGTGTAACAAATTTGTCTGGGAATTAAATTAATAGATCTATTACATAAATCCACTGACGCCACGTAATCGTCGAAATCGATACGATCTTATAAGACAAACCAACACCTGCTGGGGCGAAATATAATACTGTTACCTTTAATACAGCTTACAAATTTATATTTAATTAACGCAACACATTTATAGTTACGAGTAATACAAATATGGATGTATTATTGATGTGACAAAAATAACCTCAATAAGAAATAAATCCAATGTAACGTCATGAAATATACAGGGTGTTTGGAAAAGTTGCTACAAAATTTAAGGTGAAAGTAGAGCCAAAAATAGTAAAAAAAGTTGCTATAAACATTGGTCCTCCGGAGCACCGTTACTAAGATCCAAAGGAGTCTTATCATTTGTATATTTTTTAAAATAACATTCTTTCTGCTTAAGATAATGGAATGAAAATTGTAGGCAATAATCATACCATAAGGGCCTTTAACTATCATAAGTTTCATCAAAATGGGTTATGAATAAGGATAGTTTTCTAACCACCCTTAACAGAAATCTTTCGATTTTTTTTATTCCTTTGAATTATCAAGCAAATAATATTATTTTTTAATGAATTAGACTTTTTTGAAGAAAAAATGTCTACTTATTTTTTCGAATATTGCGTAGTTTAGTCAGAAATAATTATTTTTTAAATAATTTATGGCTCAGAACAGTAACATTTTCACATAGTAGACATCATTCATGATGACAGTTTCGTTGTAATGATATTAATGATTGACATTTTCGCGTGCTATCGTTTAAATTCTTACATGGCACATCAAATGGTCTGCGTCCAAGATACACCAATATCGGCTGGCTACCATATGTAGTAACAATCGTAACATAGAAGATTAATGTTCAAAAAATTAGAATTTATCATTTCAATTATATGGTAGACTAACTTACCGAGAGATTACTCACGACAAAATAAAAAACAGAGTACCGTTTTTTCCCAAATAGACCAGGGTCCATAATTTTTGAAACCAAAAAAAATTATAGTGGGATGAAACCCATTGGAAAAGAAAGAGAATATAACAGAAATTAAAGGAAAAATAATTTACGGGCGATCTGAGGTCGGGAAGGGGGTGAGTTTTTAAGGGTAAAAAACGGTTTCCCTTCATTTCCGGAAAAACTACAAGTCTTATGGAAAAAAGTTAAATGGCAAAGTTGTAGGTAATAAAAAGATCTACAACTTTAGTATTTGCACTTTATTCACATAACCTCAAAATTTCTGTGAAAAATTCAAATAACCAAGTTTTTGGTTTTTTATTTTTATCTTTTACAAAAAAAAATTTTTTTCACGAAATTCGGTAAGAACTTACCTATTGATGTCCCAAACACGCTGTAATTTTTTTGATTTGAAATATTTATTTTTTCACCTTATTTTTACTTAATATCGAAAAAGCACCCTAATTTTCAATCGAAAATTCTCACGTCAAAATATCTGCTTTTTTAAAAACGTCGGTGGGCTTTTTCTTCGTTGAAATCTCTACTTTCTGATGGTGTAAAAAAATATATACATTACTATGGTAAGTTTTCTCAGGAAATGCAAAGAAACGAACTAGAATCCGAAAATTTTTTTCTAATCATTATGTACAATTTTGAGCTATTTATTAAAATTTACACTTTAATTACTCGAAAAACGTAAGATTCCATGTTACATTGATAAACAAAAAAATTACAAGTCGAAATATACTATTATAATTAACAACCAAATAAGTTAATAAAGTTAATATTTAATAAGACATCTACAATATTTTGAGAAAGTTGTAGAATCTTCTTTCGTTTCTTTGCATTTCCTGAGAAAACTTACCATAGTAATGTATATTTTTTTTACACCATCAGAAAGTAGAGATTTCAACGAAGAAAAAGCCCACCGACGTTTTTAAAAAAGCAGATATTTTGACGTGAGAATTTTCGATTGCAAATTAGGGTGCTTTTTCGATAATAAGTAAAAATAAGGTGAAAAAATAAATGTTTCAAATCAAAAAAATTACATCGTGTTTGGGACATAAATAGGTAAGTTTTTACCAAATTTCGTGAAAAAAAAATTTGTTTGTAAAAGATAAAAATAGAAAAAACAAAAACTGGGTTATTTAAATTTTTCACATAAATTTTGAGGTTATATGAAAAAAGTGTAAATACAAAAATTGTAGATCTTTTTATTACCAACAACTCTGCTATTTAACTTTTTTCCATAAGACTTGTAGTTTTTCCGGAAATCAAGATAAACCGTTTTTAACCCTTAAAAACTCACCAACTTCCCCTTCCCGACCTCAGATCGCCCTTAAATTATTTTTCTTTTCATGTGTGTTATATTCTCTTCCTTTTCCAATGGGTTTCATCCTACTATAATTTTTTTTCACTTTTTACCATTTTTGAAGGCTTAAGCACTGGTCTAAAAATGGTTTCTAAGGACTTTATGAAGACTTCTCAAAGGAATATTTACAGTTGTCAATAAATTACTAAAGAACACTTGCAAATACACATTTCAAATTTGGTACAGCGCATTAAGTGTTTAAATGTCATTCTTGTAATATACAGGTTGATTCTGAAAGTGCGTTCCTTAAAAGGACAATAGAAGATGTGAAAATAAATAATTTTCATTAAGAAGCGTCTAGTCTAAAATGTCATATTTTCAGGGTAAAAGAACTGTCACAAAAAGATATAGAAAATTTTGAAACCGGCCTGTTATGTACAGCGCACGTAGCAGTTTCAGAGACACCGCCTAGTAATGTTTTTTGCCATCTTAAGGAGGTTCGATACATCTCTTGTGGGGCAGGCGGTGCAGGAGGGAAGCCTATGCTTTTATACACGGATAGTTTCGTTGTAGTACCAACCTTACATAAACTAATTTGAGCGCACTAAATATAATATATACGAATGAAATTTATACAACACATATTAGCTTGCATATATTTTTCGTGTTTAATACACGGCAATTAACATTTTATTTGAATAAAAGTGTCTATTTATTTATTAAGAGCTTGTAAAATTATAGATGAAATCTGGCAACAGTGCCATTGCCATGCCGTAGTGGTAAAAGTTGGGTCAACTGTCATTACTGTCAACTGTGCTTTGCGCATATTCCGTAAACTTGATGAACATCCAAGATACGAAAGAAAAGCAATATAAAATGCGTATGAAACATAATATGGATTGATGAGAAAAAAGTAAAATGTGCAAACCGAGAATCTGTATGATAACTATCAAGAAGCTCAGTGTATAATAGTGAGACGTCGCCGTATCAAATTGAAGATTATGACAGAACACCTATACTGTTCGTTTTGCAAAGAGATCCTTTCAATTTTTGTTTCAAATAGCTAGTATATTGCATTACATCACGAAACATTTATTTAATATTAATTATTACTACATATGTTTTCGATGGCAATAATTTTATAGTCTATAATCGAGCTATTCAAATATAGCGCGTCAGTCAAAGCGTTAAATACAGCGTATAGTGTTGCCATATTTCCTTTCACTGGATCAGATGTTTGTTCGAATTTATTTGCCAAAACGTTATATATTCATTCCATTATCTCAATAATTACATTGTAAGTGCATATTTTTATTGTTTTAAAATGTTTAGTAATATTTAATTCTTTAATTACAATTTTATTTTCCCGATCCTAACCATTTTTAAGAGCAATATTCATTGATTAAAGTTTTTTCCCAACTCCCATAAGAGCCTGTGTATAAGAGCATAATTTTTAATATCATTAAAAAAAAACTGTATTGGCAATCGATCTGATATTTTTACACGAGGCAGTTGGCATATTTATTAACAGATTTCAATGATTTTGAAAACTTTCTTACCATTTTTTTTTCGGTATCGAACCTCCTTAAATATTTATTTTAACTCTTTTTTAGAGGCTTTTAGTTGGAAGATTAGTTGAAACACCGTTGAGACTGAAATTAATTAAAAATTAATAGATATCAACTGCTTACCATAAACCGATATTAGTTAATTCTAAAAATCGTTTCATTAATTACTCCAAACATCTGTCTAATTTCATTGGTTCCACAAAAATATGCTGTTGAAGAGCGACAATGTCGACTCGACCATGAGTTTGCGGTACACTCTGTTTTATGTATCCCCAAACGAAAACATCAAGAGGATTCATGTCGGAACTTCACGCTGGCTAATACACAAGTTCATTGCGTTCCATCCATCTATTGGAAAACGGGGGTGTAAACAGTATGTAACGGAATGTCATCTAATAAATCAAGAATTGTACCTTTTCACGTGCAATAACGTCGGTACTGCGACTTATGCTTTCCTCGACAAGGTGTAAACTGTCTTCCTCCCTAGTTAAGGCACGTTGCGGTCTTTTTTGTCCATGAACTACATATGTTGGTTTTAGTCTGTTTTCCCGTAGTATTTGAACAGCCTTCTGCACTGTTCTCTGATTGCTTATCGTATTTGGTGGCAATGATTCGCATACAAACGACAAGTCATTACCCAGACCCATTAATTCTTGATTTACATAAGACCACATTGAACTTGACCTAGTTACTGCATTGTAGACATTTTATTTAGTTAGTTAGTTGATTAAATGGGACGATGCAGGGTCGGCCTAAGTTTCGCGTAATAATTTTTGATTAATTTTCTGGAACACATGACACATTAAACCACAGGTTCCTCAATGAATTTGTTTATTTTCAGGTCCTCTATTACCTACTTGAAGAAACACCCTGTATTTACCTTCCATGATTTTTCAGTCTGATTATACATAAATACTAAAATAAACATTAAAAAAAATATTTTGGAATTCAAAATTATATTACCATATGAAATCTATACATTGCAGTTGCTAGTTTAAAAATCGTGAACATGTGATATTCATTCAAATGAGACTAATTCGTTTGTGATGTATGCACACATCGACATCCTTGAGGAAAGAGTTCTAAAATACCTACAAATGGCAATTCACGGAAAATTGATTCTTAGATTTCTGTACTCCTCTAGCGAGCGCAGTCTCAAGTGTAGCTAGAAAATCTCGAAACCACTTGTGGAGTTTTTTGTCAATAGATTTGTGAAACGGTCTTATTGGCCAACTTTATATCTTCCAGTTCCTAGGAAACCACTGGTTAAAAATAAAAGTTGATGAAATGCATTAAATTAAAAACAATAATATATAATGCTTTTTAATAAGAACCGATGTTTTAAATTTCAAGCAAAATAATTTATTTTACTCTGTGATAATGCGTAATATTTTTCACATTACGTGTAATATTGAATTAAATTATGAAAGTAAGTCTTATAATTTAAAAAATATTTCCTAAATTGCTTATCAACTTTTTCAACTTGACATATGATTTAGTTATCCTGAACGAAACTGGGCCAAGGTCCAGAAATAATGAAAGTGTCAGTCGGACACTAAAGTCTGAATGAAATGTATAATTTGGAACAGGTATACCGGGTGGGGCATATTACTTGAGACGAAATAATATCTCGGACTCGAATTTCGAAAAAAGTTTCAGACAAAAATTGTAGAGCACCGAGAAGGCCATTGCAAGGTCCATATTACGACTTCCGGTCTAGACCAGAAGTGTTGTTTTTAGACCGGAACTTCATTTTTTTAATTGGAAATACTCATTTTTTACCACAGATTTCGAAAAACGAAAAAAACACTTTTTGTTCTTTTTATTTTTTCGATTCATATTTTGGCCATAAAAAACACAAAAAAAAACAAGAATCTTGAGACAACGGAGCACCCTGTTGGGATCACTTTTTAAAAAAAATGTTTCATACAAGAATTGTAGAATGAAAAGGGGGCTATCTGGACATGACCTTAAGAATGACCTTGACCTTGACTTTAAAGTCATTTGAAGAGCAAATTCAACATTTCTTCAACAAACCATGAAAATCTCAGAAATCTGAAGAAATTCCTCATTTCACCGAAAACAAGCATCTCAAAATCTACTACATCCACGTCGTTATTCCTGGGTAGTGCTAAAAGTAGTTAATAATTATACAGTTTTTGGACCTTAAAATGACCTTGATATCTGATCTTGTTTTTCAGGTTAAGTATATTGTACAACTTCCCGCTCTTGTAATTTCCGAGGTCAAAAAAGAGGGTCCCATTTAAAATTTTGAAGTTGATCTTCAAACGACCTTAGAGTCAAGGTCAAGGTAATTTTCAAGGTCATGTCAAGATAGCCCCCTTTTATCATTCAATTTTTATGAGATTAAAAAAAAGTGTTCCCAACAAGGTACTCCGTTGTCTCACGATTTTTGTCTTTTGATTTTTATGGCCATTTTATGGCCAAAATATGGGTTAAATCGAAAAATTAATAAGGACAAAAATAATTTTTTTTTCGGTTTTCAAGCGAAATCTGTGGTAAAAATGGGTGTTTCCATAAANAACTGCCTATCTTCAACTATCTAGGCTTCCTTCCAGAATTTCCTACCTAAGTGCCTGTTTTTTGTGCTTCCTTCTATCGACCGTTAATATTACTTTTTCATTGTTATACAATACCTATGTAACAGGTGACGTCGAAGTTGATAAGATAAGTACGGTTTTGCACAAGCCCGAACTCATTTTAATTTAATTCCATTTTTAACAACTTCCCCTCTGTTAGATTTTCTGCCAAAAAATATGTTAAAAATTGATAAATATAAGATCACAGAAAATATTTACATACTTTTCATTATTATATTATGATAAAATATGAAACGATGAAATAATAATAACGCTTTTAAATGTCTTAAGATAGATCAATATTTACAGAACAGAGATTTCTTCCAATACAATTTCATTATTGTCTATTATTACAAAAAAACTTGGTTTTGTATGTACAAATTATCTACCTGTCGGATATTCAAGGAATTGTTAATATCTATAGCAGGGATTTTAGTACATTCTTACCAATTTACTGAACACTATAATAAACACAGTAGAACGTACCAAAAAAGACGTTCTTTATGAAAAATGTTGTTAGGCAACCCTTTTCACTTTTTATATCTCTCATATTATAAATAAACCTAAAAAACACCATAATAAGCTTAAAAGATTCTTCTGCTCTAGACTTTTATAACATTAGTATTAAAATTATTAAAACATTGCTTCCATTACTGTCTAAACCGCTTACAATTTTATACAACAAATGTACTTCAGAAGGCTGTTGGCCCACAGATTTTAAAATAACTAAAATTCTACCTCGGTAACACTAATTTTACTGACAACTATAGACCTATTGCTATAGTTCTAATACTCTGTAAGATATTTGAAAATATAATTAAAGATAAATTAATATCCTGTCTAGAACCAAAGCGGCTGCTGTCGAACTCACAATACCTTAAAACAAACAATAAGTGGTAAGTGGTTGATGGCCTTGATCATAGCTTTGCCACTCGATCAGTAATGGATGACTTAACCAAAGCTTTTGACTGCTTCTCAACTGATATTCTAATTCAGAAGCTGTAATTCAGAAGAAGTTATTTAGATCCTATCTTTCAAATATGAGTCCATATGTTAATTAGCATGGGATAGATTCAACCATACTGCCGGTTACAAATGGTGTTCCCCAAGGGTCCATATTAGGACCCATCATACCTCCTGTTTATATAAATGACCTTTCCCAGGCGATTGAGGATCACTGCGTACTCTTTGCGGATGATATGTGAATATTTCATTTAAATCAATTAACGCGTGAACACAAATTACGTATTTATTTGCAGATATTCGATATATTTAGTCGAACTCGAATACTTACATCGTGAGAAATCAAATCATTTCCACAGTTTTTTTGCAAAGAATTTTCTGTGCGAATACACTACTTGAGCGAATTTCAATATTGATTAACGAATATTCGTAGAATTAGCACAAGTTTGAAATATAAATCACGAGGCCTGCATAATCTGTATAGGGTATGTTGAACTACAGTTTCATTTTTTTTCACAATTTTTTGCTCCTTAATAATTATTTGTTATGTTAATGACAAACATTTTTCTAAAAATTTTTCCATATCTAATTATCTAAAAATAATATAGAACGTATTTAAATTGTTGATACTACAAAAAGAAACAGTATATTAATTTTTTAATACTATTTTCAAACTACTTTGGATATGCAGTTATTTCGCTAACATTGCGTATAGAAGAGCACATATAACTTCATCTAATGGGAATTTTTGCGCTTTTTAGAATTAATTCGAATTAATTTAGTACCTTTAAAGTAACTTTATTTCGGAGTAAAGGAAAAACTTTAACAAAATTCGTAACTTTTGTAACATTTCCTCAGTTTAAAGTTTTAGCCTTAAGATGTCTGTAGTTGTAAAAGTTTCACGAAGACTAAAAATAAAAGTTTATAAACATATTTACATTATTTCGTTATAATGAAAGTGTATGCGAAACTGTATTGCAAATTTAATTATTATTATATTATTTTTAGTAATTTGTTTTAAAGAGGCACCTACCAAAGTTTTTTATATGAGTCTATTTCAATAAGTTCCACATTTAATTAATGCAATAATTTAAAGATTAAAAACTTTCATACTGAACTATGACTCATAAAAATGTACTTAATCAATATGAATTCTTTTTGTGTCATAACAATCCACACTTTAAATTATGTTGAAATATAATACTTTGTATCACACAGAGGATTTTTCCTAAAAACTTGAATCAAAATAGATGTTATATATTATATTTTACCTATGATTTTTAGAAAAGATAGTGTTAAAGAAACGGGTGTTAAATTTTCACCTCTTAGGTATAATAAGCAGATTGTAAGTAAAATTAATAAGCAACAAAACTTTTTATAGTAGCGTCTGCATTTTAGAAAATACATTTCACAATTTAAAACTTTCTGAAAGCTTTATGTCGGACCTGAAAGGTTTCTCTAATTAAATTATACAATGTTCTTGCTGTGTACGCATCACGCTAAAGTAGCTGTGCAACGAAATTTTTATTTAACTTTTTCAGGGTAAAAATATTAAAAATATAATGCATGACCACTAGATGGTGAAAAAATGATATACAGTCCCGAGTAATTTTAAAAGTTGCTTCTATTGTACCGTAATAGGTAGATAAGTATACAAAAAAATTAAAAAAAGATATTTTCAACCAAAACATTAACAAATAGTAAACAAGAGCAAATTATTAAAATGTGGTGCAATGGAAGAAGACAAATAAAGTCGGTCATTTGTTATTTGTGGTATAGGAATGTATAACATAATTTCTTTACAATATTCCAGCAGTTAACAAATAATAGATAAATGTCTTCAAGAATCGAAATCATGGTACTAAATTGAAAAAATCAATTCAAAACTAGTTTTCTCATAAATAAAATTATGTGAGAGAAATTGAACACAACTAAAGATTTCTCCAGAATTTATGTATCAAATTTGAATAATATTATATCTCTATAATTTGTACTATATGTATTTTCTTTTATTACTTGTAATATACAGATTTTGCAAGTTAGGATTTGGTTATAAGAATCTATGTACCTACTTAAATATCAATACTACAAAATAAAAAAAAAATAGTTTATATAAGTTTTCAAGGTCAGAAAGTGGCATTTTTATAGACAAACCTGTTTTTGTTTACAAGACATCCAAAAGGTATTACATTTTATAGTGAAATCCACAAAATATATTGAAAAAACTATTGAAATTTTGGAATGCGAATTAATTTTCTACTATGTACATTTCCACAGTGTTTTAATTTTTTTTTATTAAAATGGTCTTTACTTTTGATAATATACATATAGAGGGTGGTCTAAGTTTTAATCAAGAAACTTTGGCATATAACAGAACAAACTATTTTAAGTAAATGTAATTAAAGTATCTCTAAATTAGCAGAGGAAGTGCCACTAGGAGCCTCAGAATTTCGACGCCACTAAATATTCTGCGAATTCGATTAGTATTCCTCATTATGAATAGAATAGAATAGAGGTTTATTGACCACTCACATACATAAGTACATTTTCAGTCATAAAGCCAGGTATTTATAAAAGTACTGGTAGATACTAACACATATATGAATTAAAATCGTCAATAGATAAAAAAAGCAGTAGACAATAAGAGATTTTTAACAAACTTTTGAAAGATTTTACAAGACATCTGTTTGATTTTATTGTATATAAAATGGTTACCAAAGTTGTTATAAAAGTCCAATTTTCTCAGCATATATATAGTGTTGGTGTACGTTGCAGTTTGACCAAATTGCCAACATTTTTATTAATAAGAAGTAAGGATTTATATATAAAAAGGCATGTAAGTGGTAAAATCGTATTTTTTTTAAATAAATCGCCACTAGAATAGTACTATTTATAAGAAAAGATGTCTTATCTCTTTTTTTATTTTAATGTGAGCTTAGTACACAATTAAGTAAATTGCAAATAAAATAATTCTTTCACCTAAAAGTTGACGGCAACTTTAGTTAGAAATATTTTGATAATTTTACTCATTTGTGATATTTGAACTGAGTGAAAGTACTCAGCTCAATAAATAAATTCTATAGTAGACTCATATTTGATGCACTTGTAGCTAAATCTTCTTATTATTGAGTGACTCCACCTCATTCTATGGTCGTCGTGCGTTGTCTTCGCCTATTCCCATGGTGTATGGCGTGTAGTGCTGGACAAGTGTTCGATAATCCGATTATTTTAGTGAAAATTATGTTTAAATGCAGTTGATTGATTATAATAATTAAAAACAATAATATATTGAGTCTCGATTAATATTTGGTTAAGTAAACGGATAGTTTAACTGTTACCTATACTTACCTACGTATCTGTAACGTACAATATAGGTTATGGCTGTCTATTCGTCCGATCAATTAACCAATTCCTTTAATCGAGACCCAACAAATTACCTCTAAAACAGGCTGTGTAAGTTTAGTAATTTATGACTTTAATACAGTGATATTTAAATTGCTGGTGTGGGGGGCCTCTGGGGCGCCGCCCCCTTAGAAATGTTCATAGTATAAAATTACTCAATACATACTCAGAATAGAGTCAAAAGTCGCTCACCTGATAGTTAGTAGTAACTCAGATTTGTGTAAAATTCACACAATTCTGTTGCAATAGTTTCACTCATAAAATTTTAGTTGTACCTACTCATACTAATAGAGTGAAAATTTCACTTAATCAGGTGTGTACAGAAATTGATACATTATTGAGTAAAATTGAGTGAATTTGAGTGAATTTTCTTCTACAGTGTACTTGATTGTGTGGTCAGCTCATTTTACACATAAGAAAGCGAACAAAATGAGAAATCTCATGCAGAATAATCAGTGGCGTGGAAATTTTTAGGCTTCTAGTGATACTGACTTTCCGTATCCCCGCTACTGGTTGATGTGTTTAAAATGCCACGTATTGAATTTTTGCTAATTAAATAAACCAGAAACTCGAGCCTTATCANCACTAGAATAGTACTATTTATAAGAAAAGATGTCTTGTCTCTTTTTTTATTTTAATGTGAGCTTAGTACACAATTAAGTAAATTGCAAATAAAATAATTCTTTCACCTAAAAGTTGACGGCAACTTTAGTTAGAAATATTTTGATAATTTTACTTATTTGTGATATTTGAACTGAGTGAAAGTACTCAGCTCAATAAATAAATTCTATAGTAGACTCATATTTGATGCACTTGTAGCTAAATCTTCTTATTATTGAGTGACTCCACCTCATTCTATGGTCGTCGTGCGTTGTCTTCGCCTATTCCCATGGTGTATGGCGTGTAGTGCTGGACAAGTGTTCGATAATCCGATTATTTTAGTGAAAATTATGTTTAAATGCAGTTGATTGATTATAATAATTAAAAACAATAATATATTGAGTCTCGATTAATATTTGGTTAAGTAAACGGATAGTTTAACTGTTACCTATACTTACCTACGTATCTGTAACGTACAATATAGGTTATGGCTGTCTATTCGTCCGATCAATTAACCAATTCCTTTAATCGAGACCCAACAAATTACCTCTAAAACAGGCTGTGTAAGTTTAGTAATTTATGACTTTAATACAGTGATATTTAAATTGCTGGTGTGGGGGGCCTCTGGGGCGCCGCCCCCTTAGAAATGTTCATAGTATAAAATTACTCAATACATACTCAGAATAGAGTCAAAAGTCGCTCACCTGATAGTTAGTAGTAACTCAGATTTGTGTAAAATTCACACAATTCTGTTGCAATAGTTTCACTCATAAAATTTTAGTTGTACCTACTCATACTAATAGAGTGAAAATTTCACTTAATCAGGTGTGTACAGAAATTGATACATTATTGAGTAAAATTGAGTGAATTTGAGTGAATTTTCTTCTACAGTGTACTTGATTGTGTGGTCAGCTCATTTTACACATAAGAAAGCGAACAAAATGAGAAATCTCATGCAGAATAATCAGTGGCGTGGAAATTTTTAGGCTTCTAGTGATACTGACTTTCCGTATCCCCGCTACTGGTTGATGTGTTTAAAATGCCACGTATTGAATTTTTGCTAATTAAATAAACCAGAAACTCGAGCCTTATCAGTGTACTGTGGTGTACGCTCGTATGAAACTGTTTGCTTAAAATAATGTGTTCTATCACTTGTCGAAAATTTTCCAATGAAAACATGGACCAGCCTGTATATTCTTGTGTAATAAATTCGAAAATTGTCCCGTAAGATTTTCCAATTTCTACAGACTACTATGGATCTTGTAGTACACATAAAATATAGGTAATATTAATGGTAGGAGCAACAAAATCACGTCGCTTAAAAAATTATTCAACTCTGAGAAATATGTGGAAGATACAGACGTTACCAAGTACTTTAGCCGGGCGCTATATTTCTGCTATGTGTAAAATGCCCTATTTTCCCGTTGAAAGAACATAAGGATATCAATTTTTATATTGCAATAACTTCCACAACTAAGGTATTTCAGTTTCCATGGCAGCTCCTTGGAGATTTATTACAGCTACTTTCCGGCTGTATAGTGCATTGGTTTCAACAAAAGGAAAATGAAGGACTTGATATAGTCCGTTTTATATGTTAATTCCGTTACAATGCGTACCGCACAAAAAGGGGACTTTAAAAATTCGCTACTCACAGCGGTGATTTATAAGAAAAAGAGCGGCTGAATAATGGTGAGCCGTTGCTCAAGAAGAAGGCCCATGGCATTTCATTTTCATTAAATCAAACAATATTTTATAAACCTTTTCTTTGGACGGCTGTGGAAGACGTCCAAGACAAATTCAGCCACTTTCGGGTGCGCTCTGAATACATTTCGAAGTTAAAGAGCGCATTTATAAAAGTCTTTACCCCCTGTCAAAGTATTTCTGCCATTTAGATAGAGGAGGTGTACCGAGATCGAGTACTAAGCAATTAATTTTCTTTAGGAGTTAAAAACTTTTCATAATACTACATTCTTATCTTAATAATTATTGTTTGACGGCATCTGGAAATGAAATCAGTTAATATAACCTTAGGATATTGTTTCTGAATAGAAAGAAAGCAGTGTGAGCTTTAAGCACAGCAATTATTGCTTTGCATGTTTCGGGTATTATATTATTCTTCCCAGAGCTTGAGCTTGATACAGGCTGAGAACTTTAAATCTTCATAGTATCTTCCTGTTGCTATATCTCAAAGTAGTACTTAGTCGGCCATGGGTAGTGATTACTAACCTCATAGTATCTTGTTTTTAAATAAGGGAGAAATAAATTCGAGTAATGCCCTGTATGTATTCTCGTCCATACGCAGATAATTCGTAATTTATTAACCATTGTTTTATTCATTTAGAACGTTTGCTCTTTATCTTTTGTTTTTTTAGGCAACAAAGCAAGTGTCACCACAGTTAAGATAGGATCATATTCGGAAATCACGTCTACACGTTTTCGTTAAACTTACTGTAAAATTGAACAAAATCCAGCATTAAAAAGTAATGTGTATGCTGTAGCCAAGAGTACAGGTTAGCCTTCCGGCTTTGACTCCTTAGCATTACGGATTGCCTTTCGGTTTGGAAAACTGGAACCTTCCGGTAAACAAGATTGTAACTGATCATTATCACGTGCTCTTTTAACGCGTGTTACAAATATTGCAGCAATTGGTATGAAGCGAAATGGAAAACGATTCGTTTAAATTTTTTCAGTGGCCATAATAGCATTTTGTCTACATTCAATCTACAGAGTGACCCATTTGAAAACGGGCCACCCTCATAGCATTTTTATTTATGAAGCGATTTTGACGAAATTATTTTTTGAAATATAGAGGGGGCAAAGGTGTATTTTGGGGCCAAGCGGCGTCCAGTTCTTTTTTAAACTAAGGCCTACTAGATCACACTCAGAGGCTGAAAAATACAGAATCCATATTAGCGGCTTTTTTAGAAAAAATCTGCGTACTCCACTGGATTCGGCGTCCCCTGAAATGGATCTGTACCAAATTTCATGAAAAAATATTCAACATTAACGATTCTATGGCTAAATTGCTGTCAAAGTGTTTATTATGCATTAAGAAGCTTTTTATCTAGTAACCCATGCGATAATAAATCAATCACAACAAATATTTAATAACACATTTAATAGACATCCTTATATCAAAATACAATGAAACAAAT
Source organism: Anoplophora glabripennis (assembly GCF_000390285.2). Classification (NCBI taxonomy): domain Eukaryota; kingdom Metazoa; phylum Arthropoda; class Insecta; order Coleoptera; family Cerambycidae; genus Anoplophora; species Anoplophora glabripennis. Next base: position 706,492 of record NW_019416360.1, read on the forward strand.
AGAAAAACAAATGAGACATTAACATAAAATTTGCAAAAAACGCAGTAAAATAAAATTAAATTAACACACATGAATTAACTTTAAATTCTAGATTTTTCAACTAAATCTCCATTTAATTGAATGCATTTATTGTATCGTCTTTGAATGTGTGCTATAACATTAGACAACTGATGTGTTGTACCTAATTCGTTGGACGAGTGTAGTAAACTTTTTCTTTAATGAACCCCCAAAGAAAAAAAATCTACGGGAGTTAAGTCGAGAGCCCTGGGAGGAAACTTCATTAATCTACTATTTCGCCCTATCCACCAATTAGGAAAATTTTCCTCCAGCCACGCTCTCACAGTACTGGCGTTGTGGATAGGACAGCCATCTAATTGAAACAGTAGACCAGCCACTTCAGCAAATGGAAGTTAATCAATAGCATCCGAGAATTCATTTTAAAAAAATGTAAAAAACTTCAGAAAAGAAGGGGCCAATTATTCTGGTATTTAATATACCGCACCATACATTTACCTTCTGAGTTAATTTAACAATTGATAATATTGAAGATGTGAAATCCACCTTAATTATAAAAATTCCCAATACCAAGACCAAGTTAAGTTTTTATCGAAAATATGTTGCTTTATGTCCACCGGAATTGGTAGAATGTCGATTATTTCTCAGATATGTTAGTGGAAAGTATCATCGAATGGTGGTAGAGCACTGGGGGGAGACGGTTACATTAAAAACTGACTTTTGAATAAAGAAAATATTGCGAAAAGAATACTGAAAGTTGATAGTAATGATTAATAAAGCACCGTTGTCATTTTTGATTTCACAATATCTAAAAATAATATAACTATTAATGAAAACGCGTTGGACTGCTTTGAGAAATGCTCCAAGAGTGAGGGTAGTGGCAGTTTCAGTGGTTTATTTAATTTTAATACTTGTTCAAACTGTGTATTTAATATCAATATGGATAAACAAAAATTATTGTCAATATTGTTGGATAAACTTTTATAAATTAAAACTTGATTAAAACTTTTAATCTAAGGATTGAAAGTGCCAACTTTAGCTTCTGGGGTTAAAAGTGAATACTTTTATTGCTAAGATACCATTTTTTCTCAGTAAGAAAAATGTCAATCTTACAGACCTCTGACAGTTAAAAAATATCATAGTTTTGAAACGGTCGGAGAAAAACTTGTTTAAGAAACTTTATAATCATCCTAAAATAAATTAAATATCACGCTCGTGTGACCTAAAGTTTTTGAAATGTAGAATGCGAGAATGGCATATAATGTTGCCTGCCAGTTTTATTTTTCTGAGGATACAAGTAAAACCGACAATGGTATACGATTAGTGCATAGTGTACGTAAAAAAATAATAGAATTTCATATTTTTGCAGTCGCTTAAAAAGTATAGTATGCAACATGTTCAAAAATCGCCTTTCGCACTCGTGTGACATTAAACCGGCCCAAGCACTGTTCTTCATTGCACTTTACGTTTTTTGAAAGGTATCTGAAAATAAAGTAATTTTGTTGCGGTTACTGAAAATATTTGAATGAGTCAATTATCGTATTATAGCGAAATTCGCACTAGTGNATAGGACAGCCATCTAATTGAAACAGTAGACCAGCCACTTCAGCAAATGGAAGTTAATCAATAGCATCCGAGAATTCATTTTAAAAAAATGTAAAAAACTACAGAAAAGAAGGGGCCAATTATTCTGGTATTTAATATACCGCACCATACATTTACCTTCTGTGAATACTGTCGCCTACAGTTTATTACCCATTCGGATTTCCTTGTGCCTGATGCCTCGTGTTATGTGAATTTACTGTCCCATTGGTCGTAAATGTTGCCTCGTCAGTAAACAAATTTTTTTTTTAAATTTCTGTAATTGGGGTATTCTCCTTGGTATAAGCATTCTTTCGTCTTCTAAGGTGTCGCTTTAAAAGGTAGTAATTGTAGGTCCAAACTAGCAATTCTTAAACATTTTTTCGGATTGTCGGTGAAATAATTTTGAATTTGTTCATTGCTTCTTCTTGGTTTTTGTACATTTATATTTTTTAAATGTGCTTAGATACAGCTCCGTATTCATTAAAGATATTGCTCACTCGCCCAATGGTAGACTTGCTAATATTTTGAATTTTTGGATGTCTATCACTAAAAATTCGAGATACTTCCCTTTCGGATCTGTCTCTGTCATCACAAAGTTTTACTATTTCAATCTTATGTTGTAACGTTAAATTACAGGGTCATACTTTTTGACAGTGCACTTGAGGAACAATACGTAAATTTTACTATTGAGCTAATAAATTTGACATATTCGTCTTTTGTTCAGTCATCTGCGACTTAAGTAATTGCAAAGCCTGCTATTAGGAATATTGTTCATCACTATGGAGCTGTATTATCAAAGCAAGTTTAAATAAAACAAAGATTGACAATTATGAATAACGGTATCGACATTATTTATTAAATTTCTTTAGTGACGAGGCAACATTTGCAAAAATATTCGTTCAGTTCATTTAAAATTAATTCATGTGTGTTAATTTTATTTTATTGTATATTTTTGGTATATCTTATGTTAATTTCTCGTTTATTTTTCTGTTTGTTTCATTATATTTTGATATAGGGATGTCTATTAAATGTTGTTATTAAATATTTGTTGTGATTGATTTGTTATCGCATGGGTTACTAGATAAAACGCTTCTTAATGCATAATAAGAAACTTGACAGCAATTTAGCCGTAGAATCATTAATCTTGAATATTTTTTCATAAAATTTGGTACAGATCCATTTTAGGGTACGTCGAATACAGTGGCGCACGCAGATTTTTTCTAAAAAAATCGTTAATATTGATTCTGGATTTTTCAGCCTTTGAATATGATCTAGTAGGCCTTCGTTTTAAAAAAAGACTGGACGCCGCTTGACCCCAAAATACACCTTTTCCCCCTCCACATTTCAAAAAAAATTTCGTCAAAATCGCTCCATAAATAAAAATGTTATGAGGGTGGCCCGCTTTCAAATGAGTCACTCTGTATATCAATACCATATCAACCAGTTCGTGATTACTATAATTTAATTATAGAGCATTGTTCTAAGACAGAGGCAGTTAAGAAATAACTAATTTTGACTGGACCAGTAAATGTGCTGTCGAAATGAAAGACAATCAACTAAACATTCAGATTATTATCCGGTGTTTTTTTTTCAGTTTCACTTGTTACACTTTCTGCACCAAATCGTTTTTTGTGGGTGAAAAAAAAATTTTTAATACTCGGTGATATTAATAAAACAAAAATCAGTCTAACCAAACTTTGCCTCGGTCATATACCGCTGTAAGGATGTTAATGCGTGCTGTGGGTAGACTAAAACGTTATTGCTTCTAGCTAAGAGTCGTGGTACTTATATATTATTTAAAACATCTGGACTGTCCAAAATATTATGGAGAACCTTATACAAACAGATATTCCTTTAGAAAGGACATGAATGCTGAAACGCTCAATAATAAATCATGAGAAAACCTTAAAGGGGATTTGTCCCATCTAGTAAGTCACCGCCAATTTCATAAATCTACGCTGTATGCTTTTCAAAGTCAAGATTTGATTTGCACAAATTGGGTTCCATAATTTAGAATGAATAAGAATAGTGTACAGCAATTGTAACAGAGATATTGACATCTTTGGAATTCCTTATGATGAAACCAATATTCTTGAATGCAAATGACGCAATTATGTCTATATGTTTTATAAAAGATAATGTCGGCTCAAATGTAATCAGGTCTATGCAATATATTATCTAATTTATCATCAAATAGGACAGCTTTTTAGTAACTACATTAGTTATTATTAGTTGTTAGCAGTAAATAATTATTTTAACACCACACACTAAAAACATAAGTGCATTCCGTAACATGTAACAACCGACAGTGATGTTTATTTCGCACAATAAGGTCATCTGCGCACATTAAATGGTGAACTTGCAAATAAGCCACGATGCAGTTTATAAACAGAACAAAGAGTAAGGGTCCGAGTGTAGATGCTTGCAGCACGCCATATATTTGATGAAACTCGTGAGACTTAAAACCACGCCAATGAATAAACTGATATTTATTTTATATATATGGATTGAAAAAGTTTCAATACGGATTCAGATACACCAAACATATCTAGTTTGTACAAGATGTCGAGGTCGAGTCTGTCAAAAGCTTTAGTGAATTCGGTGTAGATAACATCGACTTGTTGAAACTGTGTTGCACCCACGACAAGAAGCCATATAAGAAGCCGTGTAATAAAATCTAAAATATTTTGGAGGAGTTGCAATGGACATTGCTCTGCAACTAACTAATTCATTCTTACTGCCCTTCTTGTGCACTGGACACACTCTAGATAATTTCCAAAATTCAGGACAACAAAAAGTTTTTATTAATAAATTAAAGATACACAGTCCCATAAAAAATGCCGGTACTAAATCAGGTCCGGATGTCATATTTGGCTCAATTTCTCCTTATCGCAATATAGACTTTATGTTGAAAAAAATTTGATATACTTAACACATTAGCATTTGATGTTGGTGTTACAAAATGACCTTTACTCGGTTTTATAGTTTAGAAGATTGTGAAAATAAGTCCGCAAAAGTATTAACTGTAGTATGTGGATCATCAATAGTTTGGTCATTGTATGTAAGCATAGAGGGAATATAAGCTACATTTCTCTTGACGTTAATAAAGGGCTAAAATTGCGATACAAAAAAGACACTTTTTCTCCAAACAAAATTCCTCATTTAATTATATTTGCTTTGAAATTATTCAAACCAAATTTGGATAATAAAGTAGGATATATCGATGTAGTCATGGACACTTTGTCAAACATTAGTTGCCATATTGCTAATTGAGTTCATTTGTGATTGTTTGTGATTCAATTTCTTGAAAACTCCGTAAAAATGGAATCTAATAAAGATTTAGGTGTAGCTGAGGAGATACTGGAGTGTGCGAAAGAGCTTTCTTTGAATCTTCTCCCAAAGAAATCTCTAGAAATTTATGAATGGGTCTACCAACGTTTTATGGATTGGTGCAAAGAAAAAAACATTCAGTTGTATTCAGAAGCAGTATTAATGGTGTATTTCTCAAACTTACCAAATAAAATGAAGTTGTCAACGCTTTGGTCGCAATATTCAATGTTGCGGTCATCGTTGCTTATAAAGAAAGTGATTGGATATAAGCAAATATTCAAAGTTACGTGCTTTTCTCAAGAGACAAAATGAGAGAATGCACTGAAAATATTACAAAGGAGCAAGTTGATTGCTTCTTGAATAGTGCACCTGGTAATTTATTTTTAAACAACATTTTTAAAAAGCTTCTTTATAGGTTGGCTAATATTGAGGATTGCAGGTGCATGCCGTTCTGATGAATGAGTTAATTTAACAATTGATAATATTGAAGATGTGAAATCCACCTTAATTATAAAAATTCCCAATACCAAGACCAAGTTAAGTTTTTATCGAAAATATGTTGCTTTATGTCCACCGGAATTGGTAGAACGTCGATTATTTCTCAGATATGTTAGTGGAAAGTATCATCGAATGGTGGTAGAGCACTGGGGGGAGACGGTTACATTAAAAACTGACTTGAATAAAGAAAATATTGCGAAAAGAATACTGAAAGTTGATAGTAATGATTAACAAAGCACCGTTGTCATTTCTGATTTCACAATATCTAAAAATAATATAACTATTAATGAAAACGCGTTGGACTGCTTTGAGAAATGCTTCAAGAGTGAGGGTAGTGGCAGTTTCAGTGCTTTATTTAATTTTAATACTTGTTCAAACTGTGTATTTAATATCAATATGGATAAACAAAATATTGTTGGATAAACTTTTATAAATAAAAACTTGATTAAAACTTTTAATCTAAGGATTAAAAGTGCCAACTTTAGCTTCTGGGGTTAAAAGTACTTTTATTGCTAAGATTTTTTTCTCAGTAAGAAAAATGTCAACCTTACAGACCTATGACAGTTAAAAAATGTCATAGTTTTGAAACGGTCGGAGAAAAACTTGTTTAAGAAACTTTATAATCATCCTAAAATAAATTAAATATCACGCTCGTGTGACCTAAAGTTTTTGAAATATAGAATGCGAGAATGGCATATAATGTGGCCAGCCAGTTTCATTTTTCTGAGGATACAAGTAAAACCGACAATGGTATATGATTAGTGCATAGTGTACGTAAAAAAATAATAGAATTTCATATTTTTGCAGTCGCTTAAAAAGTATAGTATGCAACATGTTCAAAAATCGCCTTTCGCACTCGTGTGACATTAAACCGGCCCAAGCACTGTTCTTCATTGCACTTTACGTTTTTTGAAAGGTATCTGAAAATAAAGTAATTTTGTTGCGGTTACTGAAAATATTTGAATGAGTCAATTATCGTATTATAGCGAAATTCGCACTAGTGTGCTTTATTTATACGCTTGTTTACTTGTTTCTTGATGTTTCTAGAATTTGTTCTATTTCTATTATGTTCTTAGAAGCTTGGAGATTATTCTATACTATTTTTAGAAAGATGGAAATTTAGAGTTAGAATTTGTTATTATGAAGTATAAAAGTTGTCAAAGTAAACTGTTGAGTTTTAAATTATGCCAAATAAAGAAAATTCAGTACAGTATAATCAAATATAAACATTATGCTGTTTACAGAATACAAAATATAGATTCAGATCTTACAATTAAACGATCCAGATTTATGGCAAATAAAGTGGATATAAAAATAGAAGTCACACGGTGCAAGTGTAGTATAAAACTGCAAGTCACTGGGGTTTTGTCTTTTTATACAAACAAAACATGTGCATTCTATACGTCTTATACAGCTTGTTAAAAACTTTGTAGGTACAGCCATTTTAGTTGTACAAATTCCGACGACGGTTTTTTAATACATCTAATGGTTTAGCTCATTACGTTGTTGCACAAGCTTTCTAGTATAAAGATTGACGTCAGACCATTTCAGGGAATAATTGAGCTGCTTATGCAGTCGATTCAACAACGAATCGGCTGCATTTATAAATTCCTACTTTTGCGGAACAATTAAGTTCATTAAATAGCCATTATACAAAGTTATTTTGTTCTGAAAGATTTTACTGAGTTTGGTTTATGCCGTGAAAACGTTTTGGAAGTTATTTAAACAGAACTATTTCTCTCTTTGATAGAAGTTTCCACTACGCTCTTTGTTTCATGTTGGGTTCAAATTGACTTAATAAACTTTACTCTCTATTTGGGTTCATTATGCTTCCGTTCGAATATTGTTGCAAGTATTACCTAAATATAACTATTTTGATTATTTCAGGATGCTTCAAAATTAAGTAAAGATTTTATAATAATATGTACACTCGACGCAAGATAAAGGTTTCCAATCTGAATATTTCAAACAAAAGTTTGAAATATGACGGCTTAACCGCTTGTCTATATGGGGCGTTCCCATTAAACTCGTGTGGCAATATTTTACTGTCACATCTGACATCTTACGAGTTTGATACAAAAATGCTTTCCTGGTAGATTGGCATTTTTAAAATGGGACTAATCGGCAAACTCTTATAGCAGACCCCGTATGCATTTTTTATTATCTTGTTTCTATTAAAAAAGTTGTACAATAGAAAAATCGATCGATCGATTCATCCTAGTTAATAAATCTTGCGAAACGTCTACTACCTACGAATTGTTAGATTGAAGGGATTTAAGAAAATTAAAAATTTTTATTTTATTTTTTAATTTTGAAACCCCTGCACCTCGGAAACGGCGGCCTTAAGAGCCTACGTGTGTGTAACAAAATTTACTTAATTTTAGCTACAGAATGGGCCTCTGGTTTTTCTGTACGCCATTAATGAACACTGTATAGTTGCCCGCAATGAACTCAGTTGAGGTTTCTTATAAAAGTTCTAAAGCATACAATTCTACATAAAAATGGCCTGGTGACTTTTTCTTGTACTATTAAAATTAACAGAGTTAGGGAGGCTGGAAGTTAAGGGAAGATTTCAGAAATTAAAAAAAATCATAAGCAGAAAAATGAATGAATTTTGTAATTTTGTTTTCAATGTGCTCTAAAAAAAGTAACTTTTCCTTTCAGAAAAATAGATATAATTATTAATTTTNATGGAAATTTAGAGTTAGAATTTGTTATTATGAAGTATAAAAGTTGTCAAAGTAAACTGTTGAGTTTTAAATTATGCCAAATAAAGAAAATTCAGTACAGTATAATCAAATATAAACATTATGCTGTTTACAGAATACAAAATATAGATTCAGATCTTACAATTAAACGATCCAGATTTATGGCAAATAAAGTGGATATAAAAATAGAAGTCACACGGTGCAAGTGTAGTATAAAACTGCAAGTCACTGGGGTTTTGTCTTTTTATACAAACAAAACATGTGCATTCTATACGTCTTATACAGCTTGTTAAAAACTTTGTAGGTACAGCCATTTTAGTTGTACAAATTCCGACGACGGTTTTTTAATACATCTAATGGTTTAGCTCATTACGTTGTTGCACAAGCTTTCTAGTATAAAGATTGACGTCAGACCATTTCAGGGAATAATTGAGCTGCTTATGCAGTCGATTCAACAACGAATCGGCTGCATTTATAAATTCCTACTTTTGCGGAACAATTAAGTTCATTAAATAGCCATTATACAAAGTTATTTTGTTCTGAAAGATTTTACTGAGTTTGGTTTATGCCGTGAAAACGTTTTGGAAGTTATTTAAACAGAACTATTTCTCTCTTTGATAGAAGTTTCCACTACGCTCTTTGTTTCATGTTGGGTTCAAATTGACTTAATAAACTTTACTCTCTATTTGGGTTCATTATGCTTCCGTTCGAATATTGTTGCAAGTATTACCTAAATATAACTATTTTGATTATTTCAGGATGCTTCAAAATTAAGTAAAGATTTTATAATAATATGTACACTCGACGGACGCAAGATAAAGGTTTCCAATCTGAATCGTATTTTGTTTGAAATATGACGGCTTAACCGCTTGTCTATATGGGGCGTTCCCATTAAACTCGTGTGGCAATATTTTACTGTCACATCTGGCATTTTACTAGTTTTGTACAAAAATGCTTTCCTGGTAGATTGGCATTTTTAAAATGGGACTAATCGGCAAACTCTTATAGCAGACCCCGTATGCATTTTTTATTATCTTGTTTCTATTAAAAAAGTTGCATTTATATTACAATAAAAAAATCGATTCATCCTAGTTAATAAATCTTGCGAAACGTCTACTACCTACGAATTGTTAGATTGAAGGGATTTAAGAAAATTAAAAATTTTTTTTATAATTTTGAAACTCTTGCAGCTCGGAAACGGCGGCCTTAAGAGCCTACGTGTGTGTAACAAAATTTACTTAATTTTAGCCACAGAATGGGCCTCTCATTTTTCTGTACGCCATTAATGAACACTGTATAGGTGCCCGCAATGAACTCAGTTGAGATTTCTTATAAAAGTTCTAAAGCATACAATTCTACATAAAAATGGCCTCTTGACTTTTTCTTGTACTATTAAAATTAACAGTTAGGAAGGCTGGATGTTAAGGGAAGATTTCAGAAATTTAAAAAAATCATAAGCAGAAAAATGAATGAATTTTGTAATTTTGTTTTCAATGTGCTCTAAAAAAAGTAACTTTTCCTTTCAGAAAAATAGATATAATTTTTAATAAGAAAGTTATAACAATTTCAAATTTTTAATCTTTAATTTTAATGATGTAACAAAACTAAAACAATTTTTTTCTATACTAATCGATTGATTATTTAAAATAATGAAAAGTTGCCTTCGAATTTTTTTTACGTTTGTTTTTTAGACAGATACAAATTTATTTACCTTCTTATATTTTGAATTTTATTTAGCTCCTACGACACTGCCAGGACAAAGATAAAAAATCACGTTCGCTTTGTCGCACTTATGATACCGAAGTTGTAGACAACTCCTATGCTTATGACAAAGATAGATTATTTCGTTCGCTATTGTCAATGCGCGTGCGTCAGTAAACGTGTGTTTCATTAAATAACATAGACCCACAAAAAAAAAGTTGAAAATACCAGAGACTAGCCCCGCCTATCCTTATATATTTTGACGCACTGAAACCGAATTCGGAGTCAAAATTGCTCCATCACCCTCCAGTTTTTTTTTAAATCGCGAAATTTGAAGATTTTCCGTGTTTTTGGGGTAGTTTTTCGAGATTTAAAAAAACTGGAGGGTGATGGAGCAATTTTGACTCCGGATTCGGTTTCAGCGCGTCAAAATACATAAGAATAGGTGGGTCTAGTCTCTGGTATTTTCAACTTTTTTTTTTGTGGGTCTGTAATTATTGTATGCTCAACATCCATTGTTAATCTCAAAAAGGTAAATATATATTAATAATCACCAATATTTTTTTCTTTTAGCCTAAAACGCATTTAAACGGATGCAAACTAACCCTCATGTTCACCCTCAAAAATAATATTTCCGTGATAACTCGGGTTCTAATCAATTTTGGATTTTGGAATTTGGAATGAAACAAAATGGAAATTACTTGTTATGAAAAAAACATTTATGGACTTATGTAATGCGTCAGTTGAGTGAACAGTATGACGATATTCCACCAAATAGGGAACGCTCTGGGAACGTATACAAAATATTTGGAACGCTATAGACGTGAATTATATACGACGCCCTGTTACATCTATGCCAAACAGATTACAAGCCGTTATTGATTCGGATGGTGGTTGGACATATTATTACACTGTTTTGTTTTTTCATTGTTTATAAAATGATGTCAAAATAAGTAAATAAGTTCATACAATTATGGGCCCGGAAATTCTTCCTTTCTGATAGATGTAAAATTAAAAGAATCCTGTTTTTCTAAATATTTCGAAAACGATTTAAAGATATTACACTGATCTTTGGTGTATAGTACAGTGGCAGTGTAATATCTTAAATCGTTTTCGAGATATTTAGAAAAAACCGGATTTTAAATTTCCTTCGACATCTATCTCAAAAAGGAAACATTTCTGGACCCATAATGTCTTATTTACTTATTTTCACTTCCAGAACACGTCATTAAAATATTTCCCTTTCCTCCCGAAACTGTATAAGTTATAATAAAACTGTAGTTTACAATATTTTTTTATTTTGTTGCCTTCATGACCTACCAACCTACTTTCTGTAGAATATGACACAAATTCTTATTTCAAAATATTAATTTTCTCAGGGACAAGAAAAATGTGGCAAGACAAAATAATTTAAAAATCTGTATACTCTTCTCTTTTTATAATGCATATACTAAAGGCCTGCAATTTTTTGTTGTGTCGTTACACCCGTGCCTACACAAAAAAAATATGACACGCCCCTAATTATTGATGCCTACCAAAATTCCTATTAATAGTAACCGGTTCGCCCCTTTAAAATATTCCTATATATTATAGTTGACGTTGACGGCTAACCAACTGTCACAGCACTTGTGTTAAGATTTTTGAGTATTTTGTACTGTACCATTATATTCATTAAATAAAACTATATTGGTTTACACTGGCGCCCAACGTGGGGCCCGAATTAAGTGTTGTTTTGGTGCTACGTTCTTGTAATTCAAGTTAAGTGCTTCTAAGTTTCAGTCAGATTGCGTTCAAGATTTTATTAACGCCAACCTTAGAAGCCTAATATGTTTGGTGATGTTGCATCGTAGACTGTGCAATTACGGTGTAAAGGTATTTATGCCCTCCGTGCAAAAGAAAGCACATCATAAGTACTGGGTACGTAAGGTCCAGTTTCACTTGAACGAACTTTCCTGTGGACAATTTCAGTGATTAATTTGCCGGTGACATTATTTGTGAAAGACATTACTGAGAACAGTTTGTTACAGTGTTGCAAGATTGTAAAATAATTCCGATAGTTGCAGAATTTTATAACTTCAGTACCTACAATATGCCGCGTTTTAAACAAACAGAATCAAGCGAAAGGTCTGAAGCTACGACTTCTTTAAGTGGAATAACGATGTTCAATGAGCAATTTAACTTGCTAATGGCAATGGTACGTGCGTCAGCTCTACAAACTAATACGGATTTGTTGGAGCAATTTCGTTCAGAAACACCAGCGACCACCTCTGTTTCAACTTCGCAAAATGTAGGAAGTTTTGCTAAATGTACAGCTCGTTTTGACGGATCTAACACGTCAGATGTTGATGCATTTTTGAGACAATGTGATAGCGTGTAAAGATATTTGTAATGTTTTTGATAGCAATGCTTTATGCGGAATTTCTATGCTCCTAGAAGATCAGGCGAGTACGTGGTGGATTGGCGTCAAGAATACACTAACTACCTGGAATGATAGAGTAGTAGCATTTCGTGACATTTTCAAGGAAGCTTCCGCCTTTTCTTATACTTAGAGAAATATTTGCTAGGGAACAAAATCCAACAGAAACAACGGAAACCTTTGTATGTCAGGTGCGTGCTATGATGTCCCAGTTACTATATGAATTGACAAACGAGACACAAATTGACATTATGTTCGGTCTGATTATGCGTAAAATTCGAAAAAGACTTTTAAGGAGTGAGGTAAAGACTTTCAAGGACTTGTTGACGCGTTCGCTTGACATCGAACGTTCGATATTTGAGACGAGTATTGAACCTAAGCGTATCCCTGGAAGAAAAGATGCTGTGAAGAAATCTGACCACAATCAGAAACCGAGGTGCGTATATCGTAAAAATTTCGGTCACAGTCGCGATGAATGTCAGAAGTTAAAGAGAAAAGAGAAACCATTACAAACCAATAATTCTGATCTGGCTACATCAGCTAAAACTCAATTAGCTTGTTATGGTTGCGGAGCGTTTGGAGTTACTAAATCCAGATGTCCAACTTGCCAGAACAAAGCCTCTCATTCGTCTTCTGCTGTTGTGCAAACAAATTGTTTGTTTTTATGAAACAACGCTTCAAGGAATACTTGTTGGAGGCCATTACTACCTACTACCATTGATGGATTCCATGGTGCAGGTTACGCAGATTTTGGTGCACAGGCTAGTATAGCTGGTTCAAAGCTCTATCAGATTCTACAGAATGTAGGTTATGAATTCGAAAATTCTGTTGCTACTCTTTCTTACGCAGATGGTAAACCGCATGATGTGAATATTTTGAAGACGAAGGTAACTATCGAAATCGGTGATAAACGAGTACCACTTACATTGACGGTGCTACCCCATCTGACAGAAAATAACACTCTATTGGGGTGTGACTTTCTCGAAGCAGCAGGAATTGTACTGGATATACCACAAAAACATTGGTATTTCAATGATAAGTCAGAAAATCGATTTCAGCTTCTTAATATGCCAGAGGAGTTAACAAGTGTCCAAGCATTACAAGTAACTATATCAACGTTACGTTCGGATAAAGGTGTTCATCTGAAGGAGGAACAACGTTAGTTGGTTGATCAACTATTAACTGGGAATAGTAAATGTACTCTCTCTACAATGGACTATAAAACTCGAAAATATATGTTTAGAATACCTATACTCGTATGTTATAAATTACCAATTAACTGTTATGTATATACAGGGTGTCAGCAAATTTCACCGACAACGTTTGACTGCATATTCACGACGATAAATAAATACGATCTACGAAAAAAAAAGTTAAATAAAAAATGTTTGATTTTACACTTTTAGAGTTACAAATCTTCAAAGTTGTCAAAAATAAAACTAATTTAATTAATAACTTCATAACCCTTTTACCGATCGCGTTAAAATTTGGCACATTTATTTGGACTATCATGGCGTATTATTTCATAAAACTTTAGTCAAAACGATATACTGGGTGATAGTTTTCTGTAGTTACCTCTTCCTTTTAGCGGTCAAAACTTTTACAGTGATCGTATTTTTTAAAACGGGCAGCAACATTGAAAATGTCATTTTATTTAAAAAAAATTGTCCCTTGAGAAAATCGCCTAGAGAAAGCCATTCTTGAGAAAAATGGCATTATTTGCAGGTGTGTATGTTTCGGTTTGCGTAGCAGTGTCGCGGATTTAATACTTTGAGTTAAGTAGACGATGAACACAAGATGTTGATTGCTGTGGATATTAGGTAATGTCATTATTGTCGTGTTTCGTTAGGATTCTCATCACTCCACATGTGCAAATTATGCATACACGTAGTACTATTTAAAATATAACGGTGCAAAGTGAAAAGCAGTTTAAGTCCTAAAGAGAAAATACACAAAATAATCGAAATTGTACACTTAAATGCCTAATACGAATTGTTCATTCATATTATTTACATTTTCTGTCTATAAAGCCATTGCAATGTAAAATTCAATGTAAATTTTCATCATTCTTATCGGTGTAGTATTTGATACTGATGCTTGGAATATTATGGTAAACGAATCCATCTTTATAATATTCAATAAGTTTCAATAAATCACTCTGCATTCATTATAAAATAAAAAAAATAATTTAAGTTTTATAGAGACTTATTATAAACTTATATTACTATTATAAACTGTATACTACAAAGGCAAATGGCTTTGATTTTTTCTTATGTACCTACATCAGTATTTTTATAACCTGGTAAGGTAATTTTGTCATTATCATAGATCAGATCAATTTCTTCAGCTCTTATTTATATAAATATAGTCAACGATTGAAGTAGTTCACATTTTGCACGTTGACTAGGGATATTTACAATGTTTATACCTATTTAACCTAAATCAGATTACGAAATTTCTGTGTTACGAAATTTAATTTGTTCAATATTACATTCGTGTTCTAATTAATATCTTCTATTAAAAAGACTTGCATTAATTTATTCGTTCCCCAGGCAATCATTGACAAAATTAAATAGTTTCCAGTACTCTAATAAAACGTTAAATGTTTCCATGAATGCACATGTAAATAATAATGTAGTAGATCCATTGTCGTCGTTTCGACTTGACTCAAGAATAATGTACACACTAATAAACGCTGATATTGCTGCTTTTTATCTTTTATTAAAATTCGTTGAGTTCTCGGATGGTAATGCTGCTGTAAATAAATAGTAATTATGAAACGTTTATTATGAAAGAGGAGAGAACAATTATGTTTCTAAAATAGCAGTCGTATTCCTTATTACTGCTAAGGTTAGCTTATTTGTAAGGATATATTGAGCGTTATTGTTATTACTGCTCATATATCAACTCAATTGCTCCATATTTTCAGCGCTTGAAGGAAATGGCAGAAAAATTGAGTATTATGTATCAATACTTAGAAAAAATGAGAACGTATTGCTGAGGGTTATCCGAAAAATAGGTAACACAATTTTATCTTATGAACACTCTAAGGAAAATAATTGCAGGGATCTTAATATTTCATAAGATTCCCTTACAATCATATCTGTATTTTTGTGAGTCATATCATCTCAATTGCTATACTCAGAAAATATACATACATATATACTTGTTAGTTCATTAGGTTTGCTACAATTGTTTAACTGTTGGGACATATCTTGTTCAAGAAGAGCAAAGTTCAGGATTTGAAACAATATTTCATTTTTAGGTGTTAGATATTCGTTTTTGTCGTATGCAAAGATAACTTTAACACTACTACAAAATAGAATATATCACTTAGCATAATATACGTTTTTGCTGCATCCATATGAAACAGCATGATTAATTATAGTTTTTGTTTCTCAGTCGCTTGAATTTGTTCTTTCTGAAAGTCACTCGTGAAATATGTTGCATCATTTGTACTACATGCATTATTAATGAAACCTAAATGCACCTATTGTGTCTGATTTCTATCGTTAATTCAGCTGTGGAAACAGCATGCCCGGTTTTATCAAGTAAAATGTAATAATATCAATATTAATAATAACATATATTTCCTCTAGTTAATACAACAATTGAATAGGAACAGTCAAAAGAAAAGTACATAAAGACAAAACTAATTTACAACTTAAGATTAACTAACAGAAAGTTGATTAACAAAATATTCTTCCACAGAATAGAAACATTTATTAACCAAGTATTTTTTTAGAGCCTTTTTAAAGCTATAAACAGAGATACAAATTTTAATATCATTAGGTAATCTATTAAACATTCGTATAACAAGACAGTTAGGTGAGTTAAAAGACAGATTACACCTACCAAAAGGTATACTAAAATGGCCAGACTGCCGTGTATCAATTGAATGAATCCGATTTCTGTGGACAAACTGATTTTTGTTGACAAAAATATATAGACACATTTCATACAACAAAACAGAAGGCACTGTTAAAACACTGTAACAGACGAATATCCGTCTACAGGATTCCCTAGCTGACATTCCGAACATACACCTAATTACACGTTTTTGTGCAACAAATACATTATCAGCGTGGCAAGATGGCCCCCAAAAACAGATACCATATCGCAAACACGATTCTACTGGCAGTAATATAGTTTCAATAATTGATCAATTGTCAGGACATTTCTGATATTTCGAAATTGATATGATACTGAATTTAACTTTATTACTAATTCATTACATTGATTATTCCAAGTTAGACACTCATCCAGGGTTAATCCTAGAAATTTTACAAGATTTGTGTTGTTAATTAGTGTATTGTTAACATTAACATCAATACTATTACAGAGCTTTTGTCTATTGTGAAATCTTATAACCTGAGTTTTATTGATATTTAATAGTAATGAATTTTGACCAAACCAGTCACTCATACTGGATATCACTTTACCGCAAGTCTCAGATAATTTTTTATCCGAATTGTCTGAGATCACCACTGACGTATCATCTGCATAAAAAGTGAAAGACCCCGATCCTGAAAGCTCGTCTAAGTCATTAATGTATACAAGAAACAGGACAGGGCCCAGCACCGAACCCTGGGGTACCCCTGTATTGACTTTTTTAATTTCGGAATTTACATTATCTATAGCAACATATTGGTCTCGATCTCGAATAAAAGTTGCCACCCATTTCTGGGGAATGCCACGAATCCCATATTTCTATATGGGATTTTCTATATTTGCATAGAAAAATTATCAATTCTGATGTTATTTAGAAGCCGTTAAAGCAAAAATCGCCGATCATATGCGTTTTACCCAAGTATACCCTTTTTAAAACAGATACCGCCTGGACTACTTTGCAAATCTAGATTTCTGGTATATCGATGAGCATTGATTGATTTCATTTGATAATACTAGAAAAATTGAATTTGAATTATAGATTAATAGCTTAAAATTGAGTAAAATAAATGACAACTAATAATAGATAATACGGTTGTTAGAACAAACATTAGTAAAGAGAGAAAATACTACTGTTTCCTTGATTTGCTTGTATAAGAAAAAGATAATATTACGCATTTATATTTTAAATAAACATAACTTAAGTCAAATTGTTCGAAATAACGGCGCAGATGCCTTTTGAATAAGCTAGAAAGAATTCTAAATTTATGTTCGTTGACAGACGACATTTTGCTCTACTTGTGATTGAAAACTATAAACCGGAAATAAAATGATGCGGCACAAAATCTTCACGTCGTACCTATTTGTTGGGTGTGACAGTTTTATTATCTAAGTTTACATTGCAACACATATCTGCAGTTGGGTTAGGAAATAAAAATGAGAAATGCTCCTGTTTCGCCAAGTCTCACCAAGTGTCGTGTAGCAATAACATAAGCGATAAGGTACATTTTTTATTAACACTTAGAAAGAATCCCGTTTAATATAATGGATTTAAAGCCGTGTAGTCAATGTCAGGTATGTGCCGAATCACAAAGTAAAAGTTAGAAATATTAAATTCAACATTGTTGGATTTTGTTTATAAATGCAACAACGTTATTAATTAACTTATATATTTAATAATTTTTTACAATTCAACAAAAAATTATATATACTTAAACATTAGGGTGGCCCAAAAAAAAACTAATCAGTTTTTTCGTGTCTCTTGTGAAAAAATGTTAGTTTATCATGTTTTAAGAAACCCCTCAAAAAATCAACTCGAAAAAAATTTTTTTAGAGATCGCTTAAGATTTTTAAAAATTTCCAAAATCGTCAAAAATTGATTTTTCTTTAATTTTTTTTCTCGTTATTCTATCATTTTCTAGGTTGAAAAAAATATCTAGTCTGAAAATTTCAAATGTATATTTTAATTACTAAAGGTCACTCATAATTATTTTAACTTTCAAAGTAGTGTACTTATGTTTTCGAGAGACCTCTAAAAAATAAATATCAGCGAATTAATAATTTTTTTATTGAATTTGATGAACAAAAGAATAGAAATAAATCACGAGACACTTAAATCTTAAAAAATTATAAATATTTGATACTCACAGTGCGGTACTAAATTTTGCCTCGAGAAATTTTTTAAGTGTCTCGTGATTTATTTCTATTCTTTTCGTTCACCAAATTCAATAAAAAAATTATTAGTTCGTTGATATTTATTTTTAGAGGCCGCTCGAAAACATTTTAGGTACACTACTTTGAAAGTTAAAATAATGAGGAAGTTGCATAAAATTTTCTTTTGAAGCAAAATTTATTTAAAGTGCAGAAAATTACTATAAAAGTATGTTTCTATATGTAAAACCCCTTTAAACTTAACTATTAGTATGTAATTAATTATTAAAATATTGAATATAATTAAGTGGGCGAAAACGGTCCCTAATTGGTCAAGCAATTTGTGACGTCAGGATCCGGTATATGAGTGTTAAGACTGTCAAGACGCGGGAGGCTGGCGCTGTCATTGCATTGCTGTCATTTAATCTTGTGTTGAATTAGTTTGTGAATTCTGAGTAGTTTTGAGTAGTTAGTTTTATTGTATGAATTTAGAGACAAGTTTCGTTAATTTTCATAGAGTCTACGATCATTTTCACAATATCTACCCAGGCAGCTTTAATGCGTAGCGGCTTCAGGATCAGAATTACAACACGAGAACGTAAAAAACATAACAGTGTCTGAACATAAATATTATAGTACCCATGTCGTGTAGTTCCACAACAATAACTGCCCCCAACAAACTATTTAATTTACCAAAGAATGAGAAAATGAGGAAGAAATCATGCAAACATATTTTATAGAACATCTATTTTTAACAAATTATCAGATTGCACTTGGACTAATCCAGCTTCTGTAGCCTTAGAATGTACAGTTTTTAAAATAATTAACAATTTTGTATTAAGTAAAAGTAAATAATATAACATCTATCCGGCACACGTAGTTTGCATAAACACAAATGAGTAAGAGTGAGACAAGACTACAGAACACGACTCTACGCGACTCGTTTAATTTGGACCGATACCGGATCGTGACGTAAGAGTCAGCCGTCTTTGTTGAAGACTGCGTTTTAGTGCATAGAGAATTATTTTGAAGTTATATATTTTTTATAGGAAAACTATTAATTAAAAATTTAAAATTTATGTGGCAGTTGACTTTTTACGATGAAAGGAATTTAATAAGAAAAGAAAAAAAATGTGAAACTTCCCCATTATGAGTGACCTTTAGAAATTAGAATATCGACTTAAAATTTTCAGAATAGAAATTTTTTTCAACCTAGAAAATGGTAAAATAACGAGAAAAAAAATAATAAAAAAAATTTTTAAAACTTGACCGACCTCTAAAAAAATTTTTTTTGAGCTGATTTTTTGAGGAGCTCTTAAAACATGATAAACTAACATATTGTTATAGTTTTTTGTGTTGTGTTTGTTTATTGAATGTTTTTATTTTTTGTTAAATTTGATTTATAGATTTGGATTTTCAAATTTTTGTTATGCCCAGGCGCCAATTAAGATCTAGTCTTAATAATATAAATATCTAGCTCACTTTCTTACTCTGGGTGTGTTTCACTTTGTTACTTATTTTGATATTTATTTATTTATTTATTTATTTATTTCACTACATATCCAACAGGCAAATGCCCAGTTATAGGATACAAAGTCAATGTAGTAGTACAACACACAACACATTCGAAAATATATGTCAATAAATAGAATTAATAATACCTAATAAATGAACA
>NW_019416361.1:0-11486 GCF_000390285.2 Anoplophora glabripennis
AGTCACCTACAATACCGGCCCACACGTTCACGAAAAACTTATTTTGATAAATTAGAATTCTCATCAGACCAAAAATGCTCATTGTGGAGGTTTATTAAGCCATCATGGCCAAATCCAGCTTCGTTCGTGAAAAGGATATTACGAACAAAATTTTGGTCACTATTATGATGTATTCTAATTGTATTGCAGAAATTCACACGAGCAGCAGGAACTACGGCAGATAAGGCTTGCAGCTTTTGGTAGTGATACGGATGAAGGTTTTGTTCGCGTATTGTTTCATGTAGAAGAAATCTTATTTTTTGCTTTCTTTAAAATTATTTTTTACGATTTTTTGCATAAAATTTGCCATTTAATTGTTTATTAACGATTTTTTTGCATAAAATTTTCCTTATAAATTTTTTAAATAAGCCATTTCGATGAGAAATTCAATTCTCTACAAAATTTTTCCTACGAACTATACCGAAATTTTGTTTCGTTTTCGTGATATATTTAAAAAACTGTAAAAGTGCATTTTCACCCTATCTTCACTTTCAACCCTCTAATTTAATAGAACACCGCGGTTTTCTTAATTTTAATAACCCCTCGAACAAGTCATGCGATGAAAATCCTTGAACGTCTTATTTCCTTCCTTTTTTACAAAAAATGAGAATGAGTACCTATAAGAGTAAACACGACGGAAATCGAAAAATTGGCCAATTTTGAGCGGCCATATATCAGCCAATTTTCATCCAAAAAAACTTTACAACCTCTTGTTTTGAAGGAAATTTTATCTACTTTTTTTTCTATGAAGCAATGCCTATACCTATCTTTACTCAAAAAAACTAATTAGAGGCAAAAAGTAAAAAAAAAAATCAGAAAATCGAATTTTTTGCTCGTTTTCAAATTGTTTATTAACGATTTTTTTTATTCATATTTTCTCAAACATTACCGGGTCATCTAACAGCCATGTTTCTTACTTTCTATTCCAACTTGTCCCCTAAGAAAATGCTGAAAGCAGCGAATAAATAATAAAACTTAATTCTAACTAGCGGAGAACATTTAAACTGCCACTGAAAATATATCTCGAGACAATAAACACGCTTTTCTCCGAAGCCCTCCGTTAAATCGGTAGAAAATAAACTATTTTCTAATTGCAGCCTTGTTACTGTCTTCCCCAGTTGCTTACTTTTTGTGCTTCGGAACGAGCAAGATCGACAGGCTTCCCCGTGGACTTCGACCGTCCGCTGCAGTCATTAATTAAAAGTGTTTGTACAAATGTACAAATCTGTCACTCAAAACCGTTAGCTGCGTTCTCACGAGGAGCGATGGAACCGGTTTTTTGTGTCACTTAGGGATCTACTTCGGGCTCACCGTGACTATAAAAAACAAATGGAACGGGGATTTGAGAGAGGGTGAGTGCGTGTGTTAGTGTTTTGCTGCTAAATAAGTATTCCAACAGACAGGTTATTTTTTGTCGATGTCTGAGGATAATTACGCGTGACAAAAAGCAACGGCGAATTTGATGTTTTAAGACATACAGCTAGAAAAACATAATACGTCGCGTAAAATCGATAAATCGTAGTTCTTATTCAAGTTTTTATCACACTCCAAACTGCGTACCTAGTCTAGTGTCGAAGTATGCAGAACGAGCGGTGGAAATTGTGTATAAAATATTAAAAATGTTCCACAAATACTTATTAATTCAATATTACTGCAGTTTTCATAGTACTCTTATTACCGTGGTTTATTTTTTACACTATGGCGTTTGTACCTTCTATAATTTTTATTTGACGAGTACTATTATTGATTTATTTACATTATATTTAATGATTTTACTCTTTTATATTTAAGGACTGGCGCAAACTGCATAATGCAGCCGTTGTTTTCTTTTTTCGGCTGAATTTTATTACGGATCTGTTGGTATACTACGGGGGTAAAATGGCATTAAACGAAAGTGCATCTGAAGGATTCTTAACAGCCTTTTAAGACCCGGGATAGGGGAATTTATTCGACAGCTCGAGATAAAAGTTTTAAATTTGGTACACAGACATTCCTTGAGGGTGTTAACAGTTTGATAGCTTTCAAGATCTAGTAATTCGACACGTTAATGTGCTCTTGAGATATTTAATGTGGACTTTATAAGAAATTTGTTACTGTAAAACGAATCCATTTTGTGTTGTTTTTTTAGAAAATTAAGCTTTTGCACATTCTATTCGATAAAGTATACGTACAAAAAATACCCTATTATTTTGGACTACCGTTTTCAACATTATAAACGTAATTCATTTATTTTCTTCCAAAAATTTTATTTTGTGCATCTAAAATTTAGTTACAGGTAATAGAAGTAATGTATTCTCGTAATTTAAACGAGACCCCTACTTTTTACCTAGAACCCTCCATGGTAGAACTTATCAAAGGTTCCTAAAAGAAGAATTACCACCACTTCTAGAAGAAGTGCCATTGAGGTTACGTCACTTATTGTGATATATGCATGATGGGGCGCCACCTCATTGCAGCCTTACGTTAAACAGTCGCCGAATAGTGCCTAGTCACTAGATTGGCAGAGGAGGACCCATTGCTTGGTCGGCTCGTTTACCCGACCTGAATCTCTTGGACTATTTTTTGGGGGCTACCTCAAAACTATGGTAGATCGTACTCCAGTTCCCAATGTAGAAGTATTTCGACAGCGCATTGTAGAGAAGTTTTATCAGTCTAAGTCAGACATCTTCAGGGGTATAGCGTAAATGTAATATATATATTTTAATTTAAATGATACAAAGAATCACCTCCTGACACACCACTTGAGTTACATTCAACATATAAACTCTACTCTAGTAAATAAAAACGGGAAGACATTAATCAAACTAGAAATTAAATTAAAATTAAACTCCAAGCGCTTTTTAATGATAATTTTTCTGCACTTCAAACTATACCATCTGCAAGTATCAAGTAGACAGACACGGCATTAGAGCAAGAAACAATTTGACAAAGTGAGGAGTGGGAAGCGATAACAGACGTGATTAATGACTATAACTTGTTAATGCTATCCCCTTTCATTTGCTGCAATCACCAGCTACTTTTTCACCATTCTAGTGCACACATTTATATGTTCCTCAAGTAGAGACATTAAGCGATGTATATCCACCGACGAAAAAATCCCACTAGTTACCGATATTGTTGGTGTTATTCGCACTACCTTCGGAATTTATTTATTTTGGTTTCAAACTTGTTCGGACATCCACTAATAAGAATTAGTCTAGAGAGACTTTTTATATATTGACAATGGTTTTTATACACAAAAAATGTAAATCAAATACGTTGTGCAAAATTACAACAAGAAACCTCTTCTTTTTTACTAAACCCCGTATTTAAGCATTTCTTGAGTTTTCGAACAACTTTGTTAAATACAGTTTTTAACGAAAACCAAAATTAAAGGCATTTTGTTGAGGGACAATTTCACATTTTGAAACTTTTTGGACGCCCTGTATGTTTTATTACATATTTGGTTATTGCCCATGGCTTCCCAAGATAAGCACAACTTTTATCAAGAATAACTTATTCTCGACAAATCAACAATACAAAAAAGCTGAAAAAATTTTTAGAAGAGTGTGGTATCCCATCAGGAGACGCACTGTATAATAGCTACAGAATTTTGTCATTTAAATAAATAGGTGTTTTAGTTCGCTATGGAATATGTGTCATTTATTGCATTAATAACACATCATTTTATAAACCCGGATTTTACTGATTCCGTACCATCTTAACGAATTGTATGCAGGGAACTTCTTTTTATCCACAACTGTACACTGAAAAGGTCTAAGCTGTCTGACTGAGGAATGCCAAGCAAGATGCAGATTGTTATGCAATTGGCATGCAGATCACAGTACAGTCATATATGAACTTGGTTGTACTAGCGAAGTCTCTGCCATCATTGTTTGAACTGTTAGATCGAGATATGCTAACTCCAGCAATATTGACACCATTGAACGCGTCCAGAATACAGGGAACCGGAATAATGTAAACGTTTCCCGTTATATTGTCACAATAAGCAGTCGTGGAGATCTCGTTATAGAAAGGATTCGTCAGAGAATATTATAAGCGAAATTTGAAAGTTGAAAGTATGAGCGAGTGACTTGGAAAACAAACATTTCAGTGCATTGTTTTTTCGAAAAAATAGCTTAAAATTTGATTACAAAAAATCGTTTTTGGTGCTCCGTATATCAAAAAACAGAAGATGGTATATTTTTCCAGAACACTCTATATTTATACCTTAAGAAGCAGTTATGAAATTTGTCAAAAAGTTGGTTAAAATTTAGGTAGAAATCCATGAGAATCAAAATACATACTTTCATTGCGGATTATTTTTATAACTGTTTGTTATTTATTAAAAAAATAACATTGTTAAGGGGTATTACTATATTACTTACAAAATTACCATCATTTAACTAAAGCAGTAGCTTACAATAAACTACAAGGTGCACAAAGTAAACAGGATTTTTTCAAAAATAGGTATTTCTAATGAGGCCATCTATTGACAAATACATGCGCCGGAAAGGTAGATCTTTCACTGACGTACTATCAAAATTTTATGACATTTGACACCCACCATGTCTCTTAATTGCTAATACATCAACTCCTGTATTAGCCAATAACGTTGCCGATGTTCTTCGGAATGAATGGCCTGTATATGTTTCAGGATGTTCTAATTTCAAAAACTGTGCAATCTTATTAGGAATGATGCCGATTAAAGGAAAGCGTTTTATGGACGTAGAAGCCATCAAATTGGCGACATCCTGAAGAACAACCCGGTCGACGATGTAAAACACTTAAATTTTTTTCTAACGTTTTTGCTTCCAAAGTTACATCAGTTCTACTTGTTTGTGGCTACACTGTTTTAATTGGACTTTCCCGTAAACAGAACCAGTTTAATACTGGTATAGCCCAACTGTATCGAGTTCCCAGGGAGTTTTTTTGTAAACATAAATCACGAAATAAAAAATATCGTAACTCTTGCTGACCGAATTAGTTCTTTGTCCACTGGGATTCAGGCGAACATTTAGCATTTGAATTTCTGTTTCGCCCCTAAGTTTACTTAAATTTCCAGGCCGTAGGTCACATCAAATATTGAAACTGAAAATGGGTATAAATTGGTACGTCGCCATCGTATACGTCAGATTTTAATTGCTATGTGCTACCAACACGAACAAAAAAGATCAATTCCTGCATAACTCGTTATCTATAGCAGTAATATGGACAATCCCTGATCAAAACTTTACTTTAACGATAAAAGATAAATAATACACGCCGATAAAAAAAAAAGATATTATAATTAAAAAAAAATCCCTCCTATTTCTCCCTTTCACAGTTGTAATATGAATGATTAATAGAAGGTGCCTATAATAAATTAAAATGACCCGAATCACACCAAATTCCGTATTGCTGCACTGCACTGCTAGACCATTGTCAATAACTGAAGGTTGTGGCCCAGCCGCCTAGTGCGGCTCTGTTTGTGCACCGTTTGTCCGCGCGTTCATTCTTCAACTGGGCGTATTTCTACCACCTCCACGTTTAGTTCGGCCAGACCGGTATAAGGGTATGGCTAAATAAATATGGGAACCAGTTTTTCATATATTTCAATGCCAAGTTGCTGCGTAACGACTGAACCTGGTATATACTGTCTAAATCTTCAATTGAGATCGGAAAGACTATACCAGAAGCCTGAAAGATATTTAACCCCACAAATAAAATTTCTAACACCCTTGAACACCCCCACAACTTTGCAGGGTCAAAAATATTTTCAAGAATTATATTCTTGAAAGTATTAATATCAGAAAAACATTACGCTAATGTCCTTGGGCAGGACATTGTCCCTAAATTTCAAGGTCAAACAAGATCAACTTAAATGGAATACTATTTTTGCTGTCAACAATCAATAAAATAAAAAATTCTTTGATCCCATATTCTGACTTAAGAATTGACGCTGTATTGGTTGGTGGGATAAAAATAGCGTGTTCTATTCGATATTTAGTTGACCTTAGTATGACCTTGTTATGAAGGTCATCCAAAATTCTGAAAGCTTGTTCTTAAAAATTTAACCTGAAGGTTTTCTTCCACATTTCGATCTTACCTAGTTATTCAAAGAAAAATGAGTGCGATGTCGAAATGACCTTCAACGACGTACCAAAAATATCTGACCTACTGGCATAGAAAATAGTGCGATGCTTTTAATATTTTCAAAATGCCCTTGTTTGACCTTGGCGCGCTCGCTGGAAAATTATCACGTATGGTAAACATTTTAAAAAAAGCAGAAAAACCTCAAAAAAAAGGAAATAGTGGTACGCAAAAAACACTCCGTCGCGGTCGAATTCCAGATACCAACTGAATTGCGTATTGCTGGTTGCTGGACTGCTTAGTACCTCGTGTTAACCGCCGCGCAGTTGTCACATTGCTCGATATGAATTTTATCATTATAATATGGAACAGTCAATCGCAGTCGCAGTGTGTTAATAAAACAGTGACAATAATAATCGAAACAATGAAATGACTAAGAAATATGCCTAGAGACCTCCAAAATAGTGTTCACTGTTAACAAATAACCATACAAGCCATATACTGGTCCCAAAATAAAGAATACCATCCGTGAAGTTTACACTTACATAGCCGGAATGCAAACCATGCAGATTTTACTCTTTTTTCGCCACTTTCCAGCGAACTAATGGGTCCGGCTGCCATTCAAACTGTAACGGGATTATTTTAACCAAGCAACTCGGCTTAGACAATATCAATTAATGCCTAGGAGGACTATTTAGTCTTGCCAAATACGCAATGCATCCGTTAACGCCCGGATTGCAACGACTAATTTGCTCGGAATGTCCTTTCATTCCGCTGCTGCGACTTGCATGGTAATTACCAGCGGATGGATAGAAACAAATGAGGAACTCGCCTCTTCGTTCCTTTGTAAAAGCCTGCGATGTAGAACATGACTAGGAAGAATAGCATAACGTCCAATTCTAGTTATCGGACTAGACAATGGAATTATCTTGGAAATGATAAGAATACTCACTTACATACCTTTAATATACTTAAAAACAAGATTTTTTTCGCAAAAAAATATTTACGTGTTATACACATATACGGGGTGTCCTAGCCACCCGTCCATTCCTTCTAAAATCCAAAGTACATGGTTATGTGAACAATGATTCAGATGAAAGTTACTGGTCTCCAAGAGGCACATATTGTCATGACTTTATCTGTAACCTTGACAGTCATTTTCAAGTTCATTTCAAGGTCAGCTTAGTTTTTTTAATTGGAAAGCCTTATTTTCGACCCCAGATTCGAAAAGAGCGGGAAATTCTACGTTCAGATGATGTGGGGTCCATTTGACCTCTCAAGGTCACGTATCATGTATCTAGGTACCAAGGTATTTTCCCCAATTTTTTTCCGCTTTTTCCAAATCCAGAATTAAGAATCAGGGTTCCCACGTAAAAAAATCGAAGTTGAACTTGAAGTGACCTTGAACATATTATAACTTTCCGTTCTTTCCTAATCCGGGGTTGAAAATAAGGGTTTCCATTTAAAAAATGACCTTGAAAACGATCTTCAAGGTCACAGACAAGGTCGCGACAATATGTGCCCCTTGGAGACCAGTAACTTTCATCTGAAACATTTTTCATATAACCATGTACTTTGGATTTTAGAATAGATAGACGGGTGGTCTGGGATATCCGGTATAAACTATAGCGCTATTTAGAATATATTATAGAGGGTGTTTCAGGATTAAGTCGACAAACTTTAAGGAGATATTCCTCATAAAAGAATAAGAAAAAAATCAAGTATACATTTTTTTCCAGAGACGCTTCATTTTCGAAATATAGGGCGTTAAAAGATTTTTTTTAAAATTCGAATTTTTTAAATAACTTCTAAATGAAGAAGGCTATTTAAGCCAAATTTGGCATGACACATCTTCTTATAAGCTACCATTTTTCTATAGAACTAGAAGTCCCGCAAGCAACCAGTGGCGGAGTTATGGGGACTCAGACTCATTAAATTATAAAAAAAATTAATACAGCCCTACTGAAAATAAAAAATGATGTTTGTCTGAGACGACTGAATGTCGTTGAAAGTGTTTCCTTTGCTGGTAGTCTGCGATGAGGAAATCTTACTGCATATTCACGGCGAGCCGCCGTGGCATTTCCATCACAAAAACCATATACAAAGACTATATCAGCATATTCATTATTCGAAAATATGGACGGCATTATTAAACTTATTTTTATTATTAGTTTGAACGCTTTATCTAATGGACAATTTATGCAACTATTCTCAAAATAACATTTAAAACGTCAAATGAACATTGCTTGACAGCAGCCTACTCGAAAATTTGTATTGAGGTTCATTTTAAAGTTTATCGACAGAATCCAGAAGCGCCCTTCCGTCAAATCAATTTTGCCATGAAACTATCAGAGTTAGGAAAAAAGTGAATGTAGACTTTTTGTCAATAACAAACTGTTCTATCTAAAAACGGCATAATTTTTTATGTTCAGTAGGGCCGTATTATTTTTTTTAAAATTTAATGAGTCTGAGTCCCCATAGCTCCGCCACTGGTTGCTTGCGGGACTTCTACTTCTATGGAAAAATGGTATTTTATAAGAAGATGTGTCACGCCAAATTTGGCTTAAATAGCCCTCTTCATTTAGAAGTTATTTAAAAAATTCTAATTTTTTAAAAAATCTTTAACGCCCTATATTTTGAAAATGAAGCGTCTCTGGAAAAAAAATTGATAATTGATTTTTTTCTTATTTTTTTATGAGAAATATCCTTAAAGTTTGTCGACTTAATTCTGAAACACCCTGTATACATAGTACACACTTAAGGGGGGCGTTTTTATGCACAATTTTCAATGAATTTTTTGTCCAATTGTTTAAAAAATCTAAGCAAGTTAGAAACGATATCTCTTCACTGTACTACTCATACAAGTGTTCTTCAGGGTGTGAGATATCTGACAACACATTTTAAGTAAGAAAAAAAAACATATTTTTTTATCTTACGTTTCCTGAACTTTACACGACTGTTGAACATACAGATAAAAGCGTACGGTATTATAAACATACCCACACCCAGCAGAATGCTTTTAGGATACTATTTATACATGAATTAATAAGAATTATTGAGTAGTTTTATAAATCAATTGGACAAAACAGGAAAGGTACATGATCTGATATTTTATATTATCCGTTATCTTTTCATGCCGAGCAATTGAAGAAATCCTTCGTATTTCAACATTTCTATAGTTTGGATACTATCGAAAAGAGGGCGATAGTCACAGTTGTCGTTCTAAGGTATTTTTTGCCGAACCAGTGCCGGACTAACTTCAATATGTTTGAGTTGTATTTGCGCCGATTTTAGATAATATAAAAGAATGTGATGGCAGTGCTTGTTTAAATGGGAATATTAAGCTTTGCATGTAAATTAATCGTAATAATAAAACTGTTATTCCGAGTTCTTACGATACTGTTAAATAGTAGTAAGTTAAAAAACAAAGGTAAAACACAAATAAATTATAGTACTTAATACACATATTTTGATGATAGTCCAGATAATATAATCGGTCAGGAAATTACTAGAGAAGAAAGAATTATATAGGCAAATGCCATTCGGTATCAGTCAGACTGTCTAAACTAAAATGGAGCGTGATAAGATAATTAAAATTTCCTACACAGTGGCAGTTTTTTTAGAAGCGGGGGAGTCAGTGTCTCCCTAAGATTTCTTTAAGATATTTTTCACAAATTGATTTTTGTATGTTTTACTAGTTATTAGATCCAGTATAATTTTAGAAACCATAATTCTGAATACAGAATTTTGTATGTAATAATTACTGTTGCTTGTTGAAGAGTGACTTCAAGTTATTATTACATTTTTCTTGAGAAGCAAGCCAAATGAGTTCCCCTAAAAATATTTTTTACAATTTAATTTTTCTGATCGTGTTTTATTAGTTTTTAAACGAAATGTTTATAATTAGCCTCTGTTTAAAAAGTGATTGATTTATGTAGATACTTTACAATTTACAACACATTTTAAAGCAAATGATTCGTTCTCGCATCGTCACGATGAAATAGGTACGGTCACATATTACTAACAATATGTGGTACGGTGGAATACGGAAAGTGCAGGTGTACAGTACAACTCGCCGGCATGCCTCTGATAAAGTGTTTTTAGATGTGTTTAAACAAATGGCATGTTTTTATGACAGAAACCTACTTATTATTAATGTAGGTCAAGGAGGAACTGGAGGCAAATACGCTGTGAACAAATGAAATGATGACTTACTAATTAAAAATATTTTGTAAATATATCTTATTTGATTATACCAGTTCCATCTTGCACTGGACAATCCGGAAGGAGCTCTAGATTAACGACGTTCTTCCTCGATGCGCAACATGGCAAAACCGTAAGTTTGTCGAACTCGGAGTTTCTTACAGGCCTAAGTTTCCGAAGTTAGCGATATGTAGCTGACAGGCCGCCCGAGCAAAATATCGCGTTGTTAACTCAACGCCGGGGTTTTATCTAATTTTATCGACAGACGAATTAACCCTATTGTGGCCACTAATAAAGGATTTTAGATAGCGCCGCAAAGAGATAACAATACAACGGCGAGCCGTTTTATCTCCGGAACAATGGGACGTCGCCGAATAAATCTTACCATAATATATGAAAACAAATATAGCGGCCGGGAAAATAGGATTAATTGCTTATGTTATTGTTCGGAATAATGAAGTGGGGTCACAATATGTTTTCTTGCGGTCTCGGGGGAGTCTCAAGAACCACGAAATCGGTTTATTTAGTGTTAGGATGTTTCTCAGGAATCCTGTGTACCTCCAACACGGAGTAATTGCTGGCATCAGAAATTTTGTATGTCTTGTTGCAAACAACAGGGTTGGACTGGTGTAGAAATATACGGAGCGTTTCGTTAAACAAGCAAACAAAACTTGATAGAAGATTATTGAGACCCAACAGCGTATATTTTTGTATTCATTCTGAATAAATATTAAGGTGCAATACGCAGGTTCCTCTATATATGGGTACCATTTACTAGATTCTGCAACAAATGTGTTAAAAAAGGAATTGGAGACGATAAAATTGTATTAAGTGTTTTTATTGACCTTCAACGTGTGTTGGAAACCATTGAAAAGTCAACGTTGTTGCAAAAATTGCAGCCATATGGTATAAAACACTGTGCGTTGCAGTGGTTAAGTAATTACTTAAGTAATAGGTTTCAGAGAACTAAGATTAATAACAATTTATCAAAAACAATTGTTAGCAAAATAGGTATTCCACAAGGTAGTGTTTTAGGCCATTTCTGATTTGTCATAACGAGCGTTCAAATAAAAACGTGGTCGAAGTTGGCTCTGACACATTGGACGTAGGGAGTAGCTTATAGCGACCAACTTAACCTCATTTCTCAACGAGCTGTATAGCAGCTGTCAGTTTCAATAACGTTAATGACTATA
>NW_019416361.1:11948-14965 GCF_000390285.2 Anoplophora glabripennis
TTAAGAGTCCGTCACGCGCTTGAAATAAACCCATTTTAAGGGTTCGGCCCATAACACATATTTGGAAAACGAATAAACATAGCGGCCCAAATAAAAAAACAATCGAAAGACAAAGTGTTTTCCTAATGCTGTCTTGTAACAGTTTTTTCAAAATTGGTTTCTAATTGTTTAAATTTAAAGAGTAAACTATGCAAGAAATCGTCATATTTACAATTTATTTACGTAAAAATAAAGGCTTAAATCAAAAATTGCTTACAAGAGGGAAGTGGGTCTATCTTTTAGCTTTGCAAAGATACCAAAATTATATTGATTTGATAAAAATTACTCAAAATTCTATGCTAAATCCCGAACGTCTACAACTTCAGAAACGAATATATTTTAATTATTTTAACCACACGTATTTTACTCAGTGGGATGGGCTTAGAGATTGGTTATTGCGGACAGGACCGGAGTTCAAAGAAATATCTAATCAGTGATAATCTATACGTTCTCAATTGAGAGAGTATTAAATTAATCGATCTTGCGGGGTTCGATTCTTTTATTTTCATTGGTAGAAGTTTTTGCATCCAATGAGATATTATATCAGAGATTGATATAAAGACTATCTTGAGTTAAAAGTTGTACGGCACAGCCAGGCAACGTTATTTCTAGCAGAAAACTAAAAAAATTATTTTTTAATAAATGTTTTTACTGCACTATCAGCAGCGGTAACAATGAAATTTCCCAGCCCATTAAAGGAAATGCCGACAATAATCTCGTTTTCGTTTTTTGCCATTTTTCTTGAGAAAGTATACGTTTTTTGTTTCCAAATGCACCTGGTCATACTAGTGAAATAACTCATTTATGATCGAGTACTCGTTGATGAGTATTGACGATTTTTAATTATTTTTGGTCATATTGAACTTATTCTCGTATACGAGATTTCTATTCGGATGCCTGTTATTAAAAATCACTGCCGCTTCTTGACGAGTTTTATAATCATCTCCCACAAACAAAACTATTTAAATTTTCTCCTAAGAAGTTAACAGAGCTGCCATTTCTTGTATTTTATAAATTGTAACTAGCGTTTTGACGTTTGCTATCAATAATTCCATTGGTTTGTGCATCTTTCAGGAGAAGGTAAGGTAGTCGGATTATTGTAATTTTTGATATTTATGGTACGTGTAGACTACAATGGCTCTATATAATCATATAGCCACTGTAGTTTGGACCTTGAATGAGAATTTTTCGAAGTAGTTCGACGCAACGTTCATAAATTACCGAGATAATCGATTTTGAAGTTTTACCTGACAGCTAAATCAACTAGATGTGACACTTTCTTTAACTGGGAGCGTGAACTAACAAGTAGCGTTCGGGACTGACAGTCACGAGGTCGCTGGTTCGAGTCCGTCGCGTGACTTTTTTTTTTTCATAACGCACCATATGGTATTTTATTATTTTTTTCATCTCGAAAATTATGAACAAACGAAATATTATAATAAACACTTATGTATATGTAGGAATATTCTTCAAATATTTCATTAAAATGCACAATTGGTTGATAAACAATATTTATTATGACTTAGCAATAAAGTTTTTTTTAAAAAAAAACAAACAAGGTCAGGTAGGTTTTTTATTTTATTTTTAGTATTTGACATTTTATGCAGTGTGGCATAAGCCATAATGATAGTTATCATAGAAACATGGGAAGCAGAAACTTTCTATGCCCGAGCAGGTGTGTTTTTTTAAACACGGTGGACGATCCACACCACCTAGCTCAAAATGTTAATTAAACACTTGAAGAATATTCCTACATACAGTTCTCATAATATTTTGTTCGTTCATAATTTTCGAGATCAAAAAAAGAAAAAGAAAGGAAGCTAGATGCCTAAAAAATTTCTGCTTCCCATTTTTTTATGATAACTACTATTCTGGCTCATGCCACACTGCGTAAAATGTCAAATAGTAACATAAATATAAAATAAAAGAACATCCTATATGACCTCGTTTGTCTTTTTTTAATGAAATCTTATTGTTAGTTCATAATAAATATTGTTTATCAACCAATTGTGCTTTTTAATGAAAATTTGAAGAATATTCCTACGCATATACATAAGTATTTATTATAATATTTCGTTTATTCATAATTTCCGAGATGAAAAAAATAATAAAATACCATATGGTGCGTTATGAAAAAAAAATAAAATGTCACGCGACGGACTCGAACCAGAGATCTCGTGACTGTCAGTTCCAAACGCTACCTATTAGGCCACGCTCCCAGTTCAATGTATCACATCTAGTGTATTTAGCTGTCGGGTAAAACTTCAAAATCTATTATCTCGGTAATTTATGAACGTTGCGTCGAACTACTTCGAAAAATTCTTATTCAAGGTCCAAACTACACGTGCCATAAATATCAAAAATTACAAAAATCCGACTACCTTACCTGCTAGATTTAATGTCTATCTCTAGATGTAAATTATCAATGCTAATACGGAGAAGAGTTTGTAAAAATAACAAAATCTGTTTTTTAATGGTAAATGGATAATATTGGATATCTGACCGTAGTTTTCTATTTGGATCAACTTTTAATAACGATTGTCGATATTTTAAAAAATAAAGGTATTTTACTCTTGAGCAAAATTTACATTTTTCGACAAACCTCGTATACGAATGCAAAAAATTGAAATCTGATTATTTCATTTTGGGTTTTAGGCCATGCAGAACTCTTCATCAAGAATAACTTTTTTTCATAAAACCAAAAAAGAGAAGGAGCGTTAAATTGACGTCCGCGGGATGTCGGTTATTCAATTTTGTATTGCGATGAAATTTGTTTGTACAATTGCGGTACAATAATTGTATTAATTCTAAATTGACACAATTATTGAAGTAAAAATTGTAACGTTAGTTTCACGTTTAAATCAACCTAAATACGTCCACTGTAAAATCATCGTAGTGGGAGAGCGATAGTCTCCGCCTCCAGCTGTAACGCCCGTGCACCCGACCCCGCAGCGATACCTTAGCAGTGTACAGAGAAC
>NW_019416361.1:15249-18429 GCF_000390285.2 Anoplophora glabripennis
TGATAAAACACGTACAGAAGTTCTTGGCGCATTTTCCATTATTTGTTGGACATTTTCTTTTAATTCTTCAGTCCGCTTTTTAGGTCGGCCGCTTCCTTCTTTTCTTGTTACACTGCCCGTTTCACGAAAAACATTAACACAACGCTGAACTGCACTTTGAAAAATTTTGTACT
Organism: Anoplophora glabripennis; assembly: GCF_000390285.2. Taxonomy (NCBI): domain Eukaryota; kingdom Metazoa; phylum Arthropoda; class Insecta; order Coleoptera; family Cerambycidae; genus Anoplophora; species Anoplophora glabripennis. The sequence goes on from NW_019416361.1 coordinate 15,423, forward strand.
CAACAACGCCGGGAAATTGATTTTGAAATTCTATGAAACATTCCTCAATAGAATACTTCCATATTCCATCAATCTTGCGTCCATTTCTAAAGTAGGACTCTATGATAAACACTTTTTGTTCTTGAGAAAACACCATTTTAAACGCTTTTTAAAACGAAAATATTCAAATTGATAGCGGCGATATAGCGCTTTGACAGATGACGTTTAAGTTCATTTGCTATACGCTACGCCCTACGTCCAAATTTTCAGAACCAACTTGACCACGTTTTTATTTGAACGCTCGTTATATATGAATTGGAAAGGCTAATTTGGCATTAATATACAAAATGCATCAAAATATTCTGTAAATATAAATATGTTTATAAAAAATTTAGTAGAATTATATTTAGGTACACTAAATATTTTGCTTATTTGTAAATTGTTTTGTTATTTTTTGTATATTGTAACATGGAATAGCACATGCTAAATAAATAATTATTTATTAAATATAATAAATTTCCGACAACTCTTGTCTTAATACATTTGATTCTTGAACGCTAATGTACCATTTCGCGTTCTAGATACAAAAATAACTATATCTGTTTTCTATTTAATGAATAATGTGTACAATTTTTTTTTAGTTTTAAGCGTTTTGGATTTAGTTAATGGGTTTAGTTTAAACTATTTATTACCTGACTGGAAAAAATACCTTGTAAAAAATTAATCATAATTGTAATGATGTCTAAATGGTGTTTCTTTTTATTATTTCCGAACAAAATATATTACTTTTATGGTAGTAAAATCTAATATTGGCCTGTCTAATTGTTTAATTTATATGAGCGACTACTACTATGAGTGAGTATATGAGTTAACTTTGCTACTTTCATTAATATTATGATTGTATAAACAAAATCTATAGGTACGTAATAATTTTTGATAAATATTTTTCAGTTCAAGAAAATAGTTTCTAAAATTTTTGTAAGCAAGCTGCAATATACAGAAATATTCCTAGAAGTTCTATGAGATTTTATAAGTATTTACTTAACAAATTTTTTGTATTCCAAAGCAAAAATAGAAAGAGAATGCATTTAAGAAAGTGGTAGTAATTTTATATATTTTTTCCGTGTCTTCTTTACTAACTCTTTTGATTTTACATTTTACTAATTTGCTTCACAGTCTTTTAACAACTTTAAAACTGCCTAGAAAAGTACCTAAGCAGCTTTTAAGCAGTTGGTTACAGAATTTGTTGTTGTGGATTAAATTTTGTCGGAGTATTTATTTACTTTAGTAAAACCAGTATTTATTTTTAATTCAGTAGATGTTTAGAAAGATTTGCTGCGTTATGGGCAGATCAGCGGCGATAATCCTCGTTCTCGTGATAATATCTTTAAGTATCAATGTTAAGTTCACCAGGACGCATATATATTTTAATAGCAAAAAAACGTGAAAGCGGGTGATAAATTGATACAAAATGATAAATGTTCATACCCTTCATTGACCGGATAGAAAGGAATGGAAATATCTTGTTGCGAGAATAAGAGTGGCGACATGATTAATTTGAAGATTATGCAATTGAAAATATTTTTTAATACACCGTTTTCATAAAAATGAATATTAAGCCGCTATATTCTTAGGAACCGTAATTTTGTTTCGAATATTAAGCTTCCGGGGTCTGATTAATGTTTCAGAGAGATATGGCTGCGAAGTTGCTGTTATACAGTGCATTTTTTCTTTTGGCTACAGGCCTCTAAAGGATACCCCTGAAAATCTTTTTTTTTTAATAACTTTTAATATACTTTGTATAATTTAACTCTTTTTTAATACGATGGACAACAGATAAGACTCTTTAAAAATTGACCCATGGAAACAATTTGGCTTATTTGGTTTTCCAGGGACAAACTATCCGTAGCACAGTAATGCCAATTTTTTTACACCCTTCACGATAAAGGCACAAAAATAATATTTTTAGGTAGCTTGAACTGGTATTTATAAAATTATTAAAATAAGAAAAGCTTTCTACATAAAATAAATATTATTATAAAATTAATATAACTAACACCTTATTGTCTGATCATCTCGGTATACATTTCTCAACAAACAATTATGTAACTGATGTTAAAAGAACTATAAATTATCGATCCTTATCAAAAAAAGGATTAATTGAGTTGAAAGATTGTTTGCTTGAGAAAAATTGGAACTTTATATTTGATAAAAATATCAATGTAGATAATGCATTCAAGGTTTTTGTTGACATTGTTTCTGAAGCGATCGATATCTATCTTCCAATAAGAACTAAGTTGGTTAACGACAACCATCATTCACTAAAAATTAATTGGTTTACCGATGAACTTCGAGTGATGAGAAACCAACTACACTTTCTTCAAGAAAATGTCAAGTTGCATCCATCGGAAAATAGTAAGGCACTCGTCAGATATTATAAATCACGTTATGTGAACGAATTACGTAATAAAAAAAAGCTGGCTCATGATAACTATATATCCACCCACAACAATCCAACTCAGGCTATGTGGAAAATTGTAAATGGTAGTAAAACAAAAGTCAAAGAACCGACAAATAAAATTTTATCTGATGATTTTAACACATATTTTGTAAATGTAGCCGCAAATATTATTGACGAACTTCCAGCCAGTAACTCGGTATATACGGATTATATGAACTATTATACGAATAGCGTGTTCAACTTCTCTACGGTCTCCACAGAAATTGTAAAGCATGCAATTAATAACTTAAAAAATAAAAAATCAAAGGATGTTTATGACATATGTACTGAAATAATTAAATCAATACAACCTGCAATTTTAAAACCTCTATCAGCCTTAATTAATATCAGTATCTCTCAAAATGTATTTCCTAATTGCTTAAAAATTTCTAAGGTAGTCCCAATATACAAAAAAGGGAACTATAATGATCCATCTAACTACAGACCCATTTCTGTCATCCCCTATTTTGCAAAGATCTTTGAAAGTATCTTAAAGAATCAGATAGTCAATTATTTTGAGAGAGAAAA